>NW_028263371.1:34125405-34425405 GCF_051168715.1 Poecilia mexicana
GAAAAAGCGCTAAAAACGGCCGAAAATGGGGGAAAAGAGGGCTGAGACCCGCTTGGATGGCCTCCCGAGACTTCAAGGATCACGAAAATATGTCTAAGTGTTGAAACACTTAGTCATTTTTCCGCCCAGACCCTCTTTTCCAACTCTCTCCTGATATCGTTCCGGCAGTGATTTTCTTTATAAGGGCCCGAAAAGCGTTTTGACTTTCACTCCCAGAACGCCCCCCCCCCCGTCGTGGGGGCAGTACTGCTTTTTTTAAAACCCCGTATCTCCCTCATTTTTAAAGATAGAACCATGCGGTCTTCACCGGGCTGCTCTTCGGGCTCCGGAGATTCGAACCATATCCGGTTTTCCCGGATAAAACGCATTTTTGACCGATTTTTGGAGCTCATTTCCCGGTAAACTGCTTTCGCTTCTACCGCCGGCTGGGAAGGTCCTAGAGACGATCCGAGACCACCACCGTGTTCCCCGCGGTCCAAGCTTTCAGCCAATATACGGTTTGCCTGGGTGCAGTGCGTTTTTAAGGATCGAACCGGAGCTCCGGAGGTCCAGACCGGGGATCCGCGGCAGAGCTATCCGGGAGGGCCGCGCTAGCAGGCGGACGAAATCTGCAGCTGCTCACCGCCGAGTCTCCCCCTCTGGAAGTCCGGTTTTCGGACCTCCACCCAGGCTTCCGGGACCGACACCCTCGTGACCGGGGCCGTCTCAGGAGCTCGATGATCCGGGTCTCGGGTCGGTGGGACCCCGGGAACCGGACCGGAGGTCCGGTTGGGCCCAAAACGGTTAAAAATTCGTATAAATTCGGGGGAACGTCCTAGCGGAAATCGGAGACCACCAGAACCATCCGCGGACCGGCCCGGATCCGACGGTGTGCGGCTCGCCCGGGTTCCGGTCCGTTTGGACCGACTTATCGCGGGGCAAAGCCGGCCCGGTTTGACGCTAATCCTTTGGAGACCCGTAGAAGCTCGGGGGAAGGTCCTAGAGACGATCCGAGACCACCTCCGTGTTCAGGAGGCTCGGAGCTTTAAAACGGTATATGACATGCACGTATGGGGGGGGCCCCGATCTCCCGGGAGAGCCGGAAATGTCGTTTTCAGCCATCCGGAAAAGGGCCCTCCATAGGGAATGAATGGGAGCCCAGCCGACCTTTGCAGCCACAAACGGGGTCCGATCTCCGCGTGCTTCGGCACCCTTGGAGGGTACGTCGGGGGCTATGGCCAAACCGAGTTTGAGACCCCTGGCTCTTATGGTTGGGTCTCCAGGGGGTCCCGATGTTCGGGGTAACCCAGGGCCTGGATCTCGGCCTCGGGGGGCGGGGGGCCCGGACCAACGGTGGCACACGGTCGTGGGGGTTGCCCCAAACCGACCCACCGAGTTTCAGCCCTCTGGGACCCCGTTAAGGGGGTCTCCCGCGGGGGTCTTTGCCTCCGTCCCATAACCCTAACACGAAATCCTTTTTCCCTATGTCCTCAAACGTACCACATGTCTGAAGCAACTAATCAGAAACATTTCGGTCACTCTGTGCGACTCGTCTCTGGGCAGACCAGAATCTAAACAAAGCGGAAACAATGAGGGAGAATAAAAGCAACAATGGTGAACAACGACTGACACTTCCCTCTCTGGCCCACTCAGTGATCTCCAACTGGAGTGGAATAACTGGTTGCTCTTTAGCTCATACGACTCCATAAGCCCAGTGACCCCACTTGTTTACATTGTTTATCGATGCTGCGACATCCATGATGCTCCCCCGCATCTTTCTGCTGGTTCCCGTAGGTCCAGCCATGGATTTTTCATGCTCTCCTGTTAACCTGTTTTCCTTATCCTCCTGACTACCAGGAAAAAAAAAATTGTCCAATCACCATTTTTTTTAAATCCCACATTCTTTGTAAGGTAATAAAAGGTTTTATGCACTTACTTTGTCTCGTCCCACAAAATGTGTTATTACTGATGAATGCAATTTTTATGTATTAGAAAAAGATACAAACAAAAGTCCTACCCCTTCATAAGTGGTATCATTGAAAGGCCCTAAATGTCCTCTCCAGATACCAAAAGGAATTAATTCAGTAGAATGCAGGGGGTGGGAGATATTCAAGTTTAGAAATGTCCTCTACAGAGGACAAAAATGAACTACTGGTAGTCAGGAGTGGTTCATCA
The DNA here is from genome assembly GCF_051168715.1 of Poecilia mexicana. Classification (NCBI taxonomy): domain Eukaryota; kingdom Metazoa; phylum Chordata; class Actinopteri; order Cyprinodontiformes; family Poeciliidae; genus Poecilia; species Poecilia mexicana. The sequence goes on from NW_028263371.1 coordinate 34,127,560, forward strand.
GGAGATAAAATAGGCTAAAATCCACGAGGATTTCTACCCCTGTGGAGATCATCGCTTTTACAGGGGTTAGTGTTGATGAATCACTGAAGTATTAGGATTTCCACCAAACTAATTTAAAAAACTTCATAATATTTATACCCATCACAATTAACTAACATATGTATTGTTGTACATACAGTAATCATAATTCCACATCCAAATTAGACCTCTTCGAGGGTTTTCCATCAATACAGTTTGGCTGTGGTTCTGTAATGTCTCATGGCACGACCGTGACTTGTCAACAAATAAGGTGTTTTCCACGATACACTAAACACCTATTTTATAAATGCCCATCAATTTAAGATGTTCAGAAACACGTTCTCAAATTTATTTTTATTTTTCTGCCAGTTGTGAGAGCCTTCACCCCAATAAACCTTTTGAACTCCGTGTGTAATTGATTTGATCCCTATTCTTCTTCACCATTTCATCAATGTGTTATAAAAAATACTCGTCAATCAGGGATGCTGTGTTAGGGGGTTAACATTTGTGCTCCAAATGCTAGATACTCTATTTTAATTCAATAACTGGCTCGGTTACACTACATGATTTATATAGTAGTGGTGGGCCAGGTTACAGGTCAATCCTTTAACGCACGAAAATATTAATACATTCAATTGCGGTGCATGGCAGAGTGGCAGCACAGTTTTGAATATCTCAAGCTTTCTGTGTCTCAAACCTTCGGTGTCTTTCTTAAAAGTTGTCCCCACTCTTGGCCAGCTTTCTGGCTACTAAGCTCCAGCAAGCATAGCTCTTTCTGCAGGGGATCTGGGTCTGGGCGGGCCCCCTCCTCCTTCTTATTGGATTTCAGGATGGCTGATGCTGTGACACACCCAAGATGATAACAAGCACTCACAAACGGATCATGCACGCCTTCTAGAACTAAGACACTACAAAACATTTTGTTGCTTCTCAACAACTTCACATACGCTTATGTCCACAATTAACTTTATGTCATAAGCAGCACTACACGCCTCATCCGCCTTTTGAATTGCAGTACGGAGCCATCCTGATCGTACTCTCTTCACTAATCAGGCTGAACCTCTTGTGTGACTTCTTCCACTTTGACCCCCAGTCACCGGTGGTCCTGCCAGGTTGGAGTCTTGCTATCTGTCGTGCCAACTAGCTCCATCTTCCATCTCTGCCAGCGGTTTGCTTCGTATTCACCATTTTAACTACTTGCATGTCCGTCAGAATTGACCCTTATTGAACACAGCAAATAACAGGAGGGCAGGAGGAGGCTGATCCTGATCACTCGCAAGGCGAACAGACCGAGAGGTGCTTTCAGTTACAGATCTCCTGCTGCCCTGAGGCACATTTGCCTGCCCCTCTCTCTTTTTATTGCCTTCAGGACCTCTGATCTCAGAGAGTGCTGTGGCTCTAGAGGGTGGGGTAATGGCACTTCTTCGCACAGTCACAGCACCAAGATTGCAGCTAACCAGCAGCACAATCTATCTCACACTGGCTTGTCTAGTCCTTGCCCAGTATCAAACAGGACAAGTCGTGAAGCTCCATGGTGACGGTCTCCCAGCCGTCCATGAGGTCAATGCAGGACGTTCCGTTAAGAGCTGCTGTCTCTGCTCTTCTTAAGAGAGGCCTTCTGGGAAAGGAAAGTAGAATGATTATTAATACAGAAACATCTCTTAAATATTTAATCTCAGATTAATGTAATCACAATTACAGACACAAATACCAGTACTATAAGGGACAAAATTATTGCCCTCTTATATGAGTCTAATAGCCTTCTGATCACTGTTGAGATTAGTAAATTAGTTAAATCATTATGATTACTATTATGTGTTGAGATGCTTTACCAAGGCCGAGAAAGAGTCACACACTGTTAGACAAAGGGCCCATAGTAAAGAGTTACATTTTTGATTCTGTTAGAAACCAAGGTCAATTTCTCACGAGAAACAGAAACTCATCAGGCCACAGAGACATGGTGTGATTTCAGGGAGTGTCTTCCGTCCATATAATCAGCTGCCCTCCTCTTTCTCCTCAGACGCTGCAGACTTTTTTTAGAAACTCTTCTCGGATGTAATGGTAAAGCGTCTCCTTTCAGCGCTGAAAGTTAATAAAATAAGTAAAGTCTGAATGCTTTTCTTGGCTGATTTTATGCTCCGTGTGTCAATACAAATTATGATTCATCGATTGAGACTCTCGTTCTCAACAGTTGGTAGCAGAGGATGGTTTTGTGTTGACACATGAGCAGAGATTGGACTGGCCGTTTAGGCGCAGACTTTCCGGAACAGTACTCTGGTGTAGGGCCCAAATAAAAGGTAAGGACACTTGTTCCTTAATATACACCACTGTACTGTTTCTCAGGTCTGTATAAATTTCAGTTATCAGCCGTTGTCTGTACTGTTTCCCAGGTTTGTCTAAATTTCAGTTCATACTGCTTTTCCCAGGTTTGTCTAAATTTCATATTGCTTTTACATTTCTGTTCAAATTGTGTTCCACTGGCCTGTCTACATGTTTAACTGTTCATAGGAGTATAGACAAGACAAATTAAATTTAGGTGTGGAGAAACTAAGTAGCTTTTAGGTTTAAAGAAAAAGTAGCTTTTAGGTTTAAAGAAAAAGTAGCTTTTAGGTTTAAAGAAATTAGGTTTAAAGGTCGATTGGCTCTATAGTGAGAACTGGTCGTCTCCGACCTCCCCCGGACGCGGGGAAGGGAAAGACTAGGTTTTGTCGGTTTTATCCTTGGGGAGTGCTGCCCTCTAAAAATAACGCGTTAGCCAATCTGTGACTTGCTCAAGAAACACAAAAGTGTTGAGAGGGGTCCACCATAGGAAAAAAGATAAGAGAATAAGATAAAGGTTGATCGCGATCTGATCCTCTGTAGTGTAATAAGTGTTAAAAAGAGGACAAAAATAGGAGCTGAAAAGCGTGGATCCATTTCTGTGTATCTGTCAGCTGTGTGTGTGTCTGTCAGCTGTGTGTGTAAGCTTCTGCCGCTGAGCAGACGTTATGTGTTTAAATGTACTATTTTATGTTTATTGCAATGTGTTTTAAAACCATGGTCAAAATTGGGAAATTATAATCTGTGGGAGGTTTTTGATTTTCTGCTGTGTTTGCTTTCCTCGCCGCCGTGCGAGCAAAACTGCTAAAAAAAAGAGGAAAAAAAAAAAGGAGAAAAGAGAGAAGAGGTGATTTTTGAGCCTAAATTTTAGCCTAAACAGATGGAGGGTGAACTTGAAAAGGAAAAATATGATCCAAAGTGGGGCATCGGGCCATGGATTGTGCTCGGTGAGCAAATAGAAGCATTAATAACCTATTGGTCAAAGCATGACGAATATGAAAATAAGGGAGAAAGAGAAAAACTAAAAAAAAAAGGGGGACTAAAAAAAAAAGGGGCTAGAATACCTGGTGCAGAAGAAAGGAGGCGACCTGTTAAACAGACAGCCTTTGGGGAAATATTGGCTGGAAGCAATAAATGACACTAAGGGAAAACTTATTGAAACTAAACTAATCCTGCACAAATCACTAAAATTCACATGTGGTAAAATTAACTGTATGAAGGATGAATGAAATTGCATAACAGGTAAAATTGTAAACAAAATAAAGTGACATCTAATGTGTTGAAATTCTAGAAATTTTTGTTTAGCTGTTGATGGGTTAAAATTTGAACTTAATTAAACTTTAAAAATGAGGTTTATACCAGTATTGAACTTTATCATGGATTAATCAAAATTTGTCTCCCTCATTATCTTATCAAAACAGGATTTCTTTTTATTTGAAACTTGGTCACCTTAAAATGTCTAAAGAGGGAACAGAATTGGTAAATGAATATGAATATTTGTATGAATTAAAAGGTGATTATGAAACAGCTCCAGATTCAATTACGGTTTATTACAAAATATTCTTGTCTCAAAGACAATTTATGATTCTAAATCCAGATAATTCGGTTACCTTACTTCAAAATGGGAAATAATGTGTTGGAACAGAAATAATCACATTTTAGCTTTGGTTTAAAACCAGATATCATTTATTACGAGACTGTTTCATTTGGTTTGACATGTTTTATTTTCTTTTCATTTGTATTGACATTATTGTTGTTTTTACTTTTCTAATAACAGACCAACTAATTTACTAACTGAACTAACTGCTAATTTCGAAACACATGCGTGTCTTGGTAGAAAGGCACAAATTGGACATGATGAAACTTTTAAAGTGGATATGATAATTGATTATGTAAAAACAAACTGATTGGACAACAACTGGCTCACAACATTTGTGTGCCTTAAATTTTGATTGAATTAATACATGAATCCAAGTCCGACAAAACATTTGATTTGAAACGCAAAGACATCTTACAGTACTGCATAATTTTTGTCTACATCTTTTGCTCCTCTGCCTAAATTGATGAATTTTTCTTTTGTCGGTTCACACAGAACATTGACACTGCTTTCTAGGAAAGCAATCCAAATTCTGATCTGAACTCTTTAAAATAATGAAACTTTTGGCCTTTGCAGTTCAGTTTCAGTTGGACATTTTAGACATATGTACAAAAAAAGAGAATCTGAACAATATTTTGTTTGTTTTCTATTTACATAAGAAAACAAAAGGAGGAAATGATAAATTATAAACATAAATTATAAACATAAAACATTTCTGATAAATCTTTACATTTAGAACATTTAGAATTTTAGACAGAAGATTTGGAAAACTTGTGACACCCTGGAATATTTTAGTTTTGGAGAATAGTAACATGCAAAATTGCTTTCAAATTTTAAATTATATCAACAGGGGGCAGAGAAGAAATAGACTCTAATTCCTAGTCGGTTTATAGATATGGTTAATTATGAATTTATTCATTTGACATTGGTATATTGTGAGATTATTTAATGAGATCTTACAGTGCCTTCCTGCATGACTGAAATACAGAGTCATATAGAAGATCTTACTAAATTGAAATCGGTAATTTAAAATTGAATAGCTTCAATCAGTATCTATGCCATGTTTATCTAAATATTCATGAATTTCCTGCATCACCTCTAATTTTAATTTTATAAAGTTACAGTTGGATGTAATTGTTGTCAGTAAGAAAACTTTGGTTAAAAGTACTATAAACCTTTACAGAGCCCCTGAGGGGACACGGGGAAAAATTCAGATAAAATGTGAACAACTTTTTAAATTCTAAAAAGAAAACCATACATAAATACCACACTCAGCTGTTTTGAAAAATATCAGGATAATGGTAACATTTTCATTAATGGTATAAAGAATATTTGATTAGTTTTCTTTTTGACCTAATTTATTAAGGAAATTTTACTGGTTGTCTTAAAGCGTGGCATTATCACAAGGATGCTTTTGTGTAGAATTGGACACTATTAAATTAATTTTTTTACATATGCATTTGAATAACCAATTTCTGAAAAGTGTATGTAGCTGAAATACTAAATTTGGTTTACATTTTTAATGATCTTTGAGAGTTTAATTTTGAGAGGAGTTGATTCCACAATCGGTTAATTCTGAAACATCTGAGGGTGAATCATCTTAACGCATTTCTATTTTATCTTTCCTTGGAGCTCAGAGACTGAGGCAGTGGATCTTATCTGAGCAGCTCCAGTGACCCTGAGCCTGGCTGAAACAAAAAAGAAACAAAATAAAGAGACAACTCTTCATCTACATCACAAGCTAAAGAAAAGACATTTAATTTATAATTATGTGAGCAAAAGGTGGCATACACTTTTATTTTCTTAATTTACTTTGTGTTTTACTCTAGCAGTTCTGCTTCCTGTGGTCTGATGGACTGTAGGGGCCGGGTTTTTGTAGGGGCCTCCGTTGTTCTTAGCCACGCTGACTTGGACATTTGCACTTTCTACACATGAATTGTGCCATCTTCTGCTGGACAGCTGTTTGAGAGCAAAGACCTCTTGGACGATTCTTACACCTTCTACAGAGGTCAGTGAGGTTGGATTGATCTTTCCTGTTGTCACCTGAAGGCGGATTGCAGCTTACAGGAACTCGCATTGGATGTCTGACTGTGATCTCTGAGGAAACACCTGGCTAAAGGACGAGACCCAGGCGTCATTTCTGAGGGTCTCCTATGGCAGAAAAGACCAACGGCTTCTGCCCAACGTGAGACGGAGGTTTGAAAACAATGATTCATCTGCTGTATCTCTCAGTCTGTCTCTCCCACACAAGGGGGGCCACATACTTTGTCCAGATTTTTCTGCACAGCGGGACTGAATGCTGCCCTGGACAGATTCTGATGGGGCAAATGGAACATCACATGTAAAGTTGGACTGAGACTCAGAGGCGGTCCTGTTTGTTGCCATGGTTGGTCCTGGGATTTCCCTCAGTCTACAGGTTGGAGATAAAATGGCTGCCAACAAAAAAAATTTTTCTAGAATTTTTGAATTGTGTGATGTCACTTTTTCTCACCTTAAGTTTATTTACAGCAAATTCATTATCTACTGCCTTTGCACTCTGACCTCTGCTCTTTGACCCCCAGGATAAGTTAACGGTGCAGCAGGGTGTTAGAACTCTCTGCAGTTTACAGAAATATTGTTTGGCTGAATGATTATAACTCTGATTTCTCTCCTCCAGCATGACAACGATTGAAACAGGATAAAAGTACGGTAAAATTGTTAATTTCCTGGTTTACAAAAGCACATCAGACCACACTTTAAATGCAAAAGAGGATGGTCTAAGTTCTAGTTGCCTCAAATTACAGTGGCTACAAATATAAAGACTATTATTTCAAGTTATGACTTAAATTTATTTGGAATCCATTTCAAATCTTAGGAAAATCTACTCTTCGGAAAATTACTCAACCAAATTATGGGTTTACTGCACATTTTTTCGATCAACTATTAAATTCTTTCATTGAGGTGTAAACACCCTGTTTTAATTACATCCAACTGTTACAGCTAGCAATGAAAGCAAATTTGGGCTAAATGATTTGCATGACTTTCTTAAGAGTTTCTGTACCGAAACACTAAACAGTGTTTCAATACAGAAACAGGGGGAGATGAATGGAATTACTCTATTCAAGCAAATTCTGAGTTAATCTAATCTATTGAGAAATTTTTCAGAATTTTTTCAGTTTTGGGCCTCAGCAAAATATAAGAGAGGCTAAATCAAAATTCACAAATGTTTTAACTATTTGAATGAGTTTCTCAAGTAATACTGAATATTCTGAATTGAATACATGAAAATTAACAATGATGTCAAGATTTTAAATTATTTGATTGCTGCTTCTCTCTTGCTATAATTCAAAATTATTTGTTTAACCAAGTCATGCAGAAAGGTCTAACCTGAACATTATATCATTTAATAAATCTAGTTGTATCAAATTTCTCCCCAAAAACTGCCAAAAACATTGATAAATATGATCAACGCTACAAAAGAGGGTAATTCAGTTAAGTAAACATTCTATAGAAGGGATTCAAAAGAACCAGTTGTTCAAAGGTTAAAATTGTTGAACTTATGGGATTTAAAACCATGATGAGAATAAAATAAGTCAGTTAAATATGGAGTGACAGGGTTAACTTTATTCTTGTATAAAAAACAGGCTAATCATTCTTTGAGGGTTTAAAATGGGAAGAAAATATGAGGATTCACATAAAAATTGGTCTAAATTGGGATTTACAAATTAGCAATTATGGAACTGATTAAAGGGGGTCAAAAAGATTGACAGAATAAAAAAGAATCTAGTTCTATGTGTAATTGTTGATCCAATGCCTAAACATTTCTCATAATCATAATTTACAGTTTTTGGTCAGAGACAACATAAGGTTGTCTTTTATTACATGAATGGAAAATATTGGAAGGGATCTTGATTTGGCACGGATCATTAACTTTTCACACTATTGATGATATTTTAGAAGCCTTTAGTGTAGCGGGTTACTTCTCATTAAATGAGGACTATTTGATTGAATCTCGTTAATATAACAAAAGCAAAAGATTTATATATGGTTTAAGATTTCTGGTAAAGTTTCTATTAGGGATAAATCCTATATACATTTCAAATGATATTTCTTTGATAAAACATGACTGTGGGCAGTTTTGCACATTCATTTCATAATCTGATCTTTTACATGATTTTTTGTTTGGTTTCTGATTTTGTCTGATCCTATGAATATGCCAACACTTAAAACAAGCAAAGTTATTTTTGAAGGTTGAAATGTGCTACTTAATTTAAGCATTTCTTTTGCTATTATTGAGAGGAGAACTGAAATAACAGATGTTACTGATATATTGATGCTCTATTGGCTTAGTATAAAAAAAAAACAAAAAAAAAAAAACTTGATCTTCAGCTTCAAGGAGAAGCCTTTAAATAATAATAATAATAATAAAAAAAGAACATTATATTTACTAATCAGATGATGCAGAATCTTAAAGAACTTACTTGCTCTCCTCATCACCTGTGGATGCTGCTGTTCCCTGCCTGAGGTCCTCGGCTGTTCAGTGCATCACTTCCAACACAGAGAAGGGCAGCGGTACCAATAGAACCCCACCTGCCTATCAGATGGTTTCCCAGAACCTAAAGACGACCGTGAACTCCAGCTTTCTATAGTATAAGGGCAGTACTAGTATCTAGTGACAAAACAACATTTTTTCATTCACTTTAATGTTCTTTATATAATCCATTGATTTCGCTTTTTGTTGTGTTTTTTCTGTTGCAGAATGAAGTCCAATCCTTTCTGGGTGTGCCGGGGTGTGAGACTGTGGGCGCCTTCCACGATTGGTGGACCGAGTTAAAGCTGAAACGCCACACTGAAGCCTCCTGGGCACTGTCGGGGTTTCCTATCGAGCTGCGCCGGCTCTACATCTGGACACACGCAGAAACTGATTTGACGTAGATAGGGCCTGCTATAGAGAGACTGATATGATTAGATCTTATTACTATCATTGCATTTTACTTAGAGAGCATTTTTACTTGTTTTCTCATCACAGTTAATTCATACCAGTATATTTTGACTGTGCTGCCCTTGATCCTGATTTATTGCATTGGTTTGCTGTTTTATGAATGTGTTCATTGTTCTTTGCCTTTCAATACTCAGACTTCTAAGCTTTTCTTACCATTTCATTTTGTTTAACATTGCATCCTTTCTGTAGTTCATTAACGTTTAAATATTACATAGAAATTTCAATAAGTTTGGTTTTTAAAACTAACACATTGTTTTACGCATCACTCATTATTGCTTCATTGACTTTAAAGGATAGTACCTTAACATTTCTATTTTTACTTTAAGTTTTAAGTAAAATCTACCTTTTAGTCATTTTACAATATTAACCTAACACTTTATTCATTTTTGCATTTTATTAAGTTTTTAAATAATCATCCTACAATTCTATTCAATTTACATTTTGGTTAACTCTAACAACTTGGTGAATATAAGTTTAATACTTTTTTACTTTAAAGATGACAATTAGATCCTCCTAATACTTCACCCATTTTATATTTTCATAAAATTTCACATTTATTCTTTTTAAAAAATTTCAGACTTTGTTCTTTAATAGTTCATCACCCTTCTATGGCATGGCGTTGACCTGAGGTAACAAAAAGAAAATAATAAATAAATAACAAGCAACATAAAGGTAATAATAATATTTGGTTCCAGAAAGTGTCATGGTTCGACTTTATGATTGATGTGTAATTACAGATGATGAAGCTCTGACAAAACTGCAAAAATATTTTCTTCTACAAAAAAACAAAACACAAAACAGTCATGCCATGGAGGGTTGACTTATGTTACTCCAAATTTAACACTCTAACATCCTTTAACAATTTTATTTCTTTACATGTTCTTTATTAGACTGTAAGAGGGACATTGTGGTTTCGATCCACCGCCTAAGAGGCATAGGGGTGCCCTGTCCGTTTTTACCCCCAAAATTGAAATGAAATGAAATGAGATGAAATGACATGAATGAAAGACAACATCAATGACTGAAATGATCAAATGTATGTCAAGATCTGTAAAAGCCTCGGGGGATGTTTTCCGGAAGGGACAGTGTCTACTCTAGGGTTTGTTTTCTCCTTTTTGGGCTCTTTTAGAGCCCAACAGGGGGTGTTGAGATTAGTAAATTAGTTAAATCATTATGATTACTATTATGTGTTGAGATGCTTTACCAAGGCCGAGAAAGAGTCACACGCTGTTAGACAAAGGGCCCATAGTAAAGAGTTACATTTTTGATTCTGTTAGACACCAAGGTCAATTTCTCACGAGAAACAGAAACTCATCAGGCCACAGAGACATGGTGTGATTTCAGGGAGTGTCTTCCGTCCATATAATCAGCTGCCCTCCTCTTTCTCCTCAGACGCTGCACAGACTTTTTTTAGAAACTCTTCTCGGATGTAATGGTAAAGTGTCTCCTTTCAGCGCTGAAAGTTAATAAAATAAGTAAAGTCTGAATGCTTTTCTTGACTGATTTTATGCTCCGTGTGTCAATACAAATTATGATTCATCGATTGAGACTCTCGTTCTCAACATCACCCTCACAGACTCTGTACAATTATAGCTGATCTGACCAAGTGGTACATGATCCAACCACCTCCAACGATCTGGATTCAATCTCTGTCCTTGTGTGTCCCATCCATGGCAGTTGGGTCCTCTCTCGAGCCCCGGGGACCTGGGGCCGGGCTGCAGCATGGTGGAACTCTCTGGTGCCACATGTTATTATACTGACCTTGTCCCGGATTTCTCCAGATCAAGACCTGAAGTATGTCCCACCGTGTTACTGGTAGCCCTGTGAACTGCATTATGTCACGTCTCATAGTCAAAGGCAATTTAATGAGATATGAAATCCTATGTTCTCGAACTCACCACACGTCTGAGGCAACCAATCAGAGAGCAGCTTCGGCCATTTTGTGCGTCTCGTATCCGGGCAGACTTGAAGGTAGAGAAAGTAGGAACAAGGAGCGATAATAAAATAACAATGGTAAATAAAGTCTGACATTTCCCTCAGCACTGTGCACAAGCACCCACTTGGCTCAATCTGAGTGAGTGATGTAACTGATATTAATCAGGTCAATCAGAACGCCTTCTTTCCGACCCACATTTGCAGTGATCCCTGACCGTGTTAAATAACAGGTCACTTTTTCAATTCATATGACCCACAAGCCCAGGGCTCTCATTCAACTATGTTGTATGTCGGTGCAGCCGTATTTGTAAATTCTTTTCCGCACCCATCTGCTAAATCTTGTGTAGGTCCAGCCAAGGATTTCTCTCGCTCTTTTAGCCGGTCTTCCCTCTTGGCCCCAGGAGGGTAGACAGGCCTGAAATCCACAAATACTTCTACCCTTGGGGAGGTCTTTGTCTCCACTAAGGCAAACGTTGACGGGTCACTGAGGTTCTAGGACATCCACTAAGTTAATTAAAATCTTAGAATATTTATATCCACCACAATTAATAAATTAGTTGCAATGCTGTGCACTCTAAAGTCACTATTTCCTATCCTTATTGACCTCTCTGGGGTCTCTCCATTAACGTTATTTGACTCTGGTTTCATTATGTCCTCCACGATGCAATAAACAGCTGTTTATACATTTCCATCCATTTAGGGCACGTAGAAACAAAGTCTCTGAAATCATTTTTATTTTTTCTACCAGTCATGAGAGTCTTCACCCCTACAGCCTCTCAAACTCCATGTGCTATGGATTTGACCTACTCGCCCTCACCATCTCATCTAATGTGTCGCAAACAGGTACTCGTTAATCAAGGATGCTGTGTTAGGGGTTAACCTTTGTGCTTCAGATGCTAGGTACCCTATTTTAACTCAATAAAATTCTTTCCACTAGGTTGTACCACTCGACTTACACAACAAGTAAGTCAGGATGTAGGTCAGTCCTTCAAACGTACGGAAACGTAAAATAAATTCTAGTCCGACTTCGTAGATATTTATTCCATCATGGTTACACGAACACAATTTCTTTCAAATAAAAATCTATTCCTGTTCAAATTTATGTCTGATCCTTATACTGGAAACACAACCATAATATAAAGAGTCTGGCTACTTCATTGAGGAATTAAAAGTTCATGTAATTCTTTATCCAATCCAAATAAGTTATCACAAAATGAGCATAGCGGCCATGGAATAATATATGTCAGTAATGAATAATAATGTTTTGGTAAGGAACGCTTCATAACTACACTAACATTTCACCACACGTTTTAACAATAAAACGGCAGGTAACAAACATACATCCGCAAACTAAACACTTTACCAACTGTTGAGATGCTTTACCAAGGCCGAGAAAGAGTCACACGCTGTTAGACAAAGGGCCCATAGTAAATAGTTACATTTTTGATTCTGTTAGACACTAAAGCATATTTCTCACGAGAAAACAGAAACTTATCAGGCCACAGAGACATGGTGTGATTTCAGGGAGTGTCTTCAGTTCATATAATCAGCTGCCCTCCTCTTTCTCCTCAGACGCTGCACAGACTTTTTTAGAAACTCTTCTCGGATGTAATGGTAAAGCGTCTCCTTTCAGCGCTGAAAGTTAATAAAATAAGTAAAGTCTGAATGCTTTTCTTGGCTGATTTTATGCTCCGTGTGTCAATACAAATTATGATTCATCGATTGAGATTCTCGATCTCAACAGTTGGTAGCAGAGGATGGTTTTGTGTTGACACATGAGCAGAGATTGGACTGGCCGTTTAGGCGCAGACTTTCCGGAACAGTACTCTGGTGTAGGGCCCAAATAAAAGGTAAGGACACTTGTTCCTTAAAATACACCATTGTACTGTTTCTCAGGTCTGTATAAATTTCCGTTATCAGCCGTTGTCTGTACTGTTTCCCAGGTTTGTCTGCTTGTCACTGAGTTGTCTAAAATGTCAGCCATTGTTCGTTGTCAGCTGTTGTTCGTACTGCTTTTGATTTGTTTGTCTAAAGGCTTTCGAGTTGTTCATAGGAGTAAGGTTAAAGTTAAAGTTAAAAGTTAAAGTTAAGTTGTTAAGAGTCAAAGTTAAGTTGTTAAAGTTAAAGTTAATGTTAAAGTTAATGTTAAGAGTCAAAGTTAAGTTGTTAAGAGTCAAAGTTAAGTTGTTAAGAGTCAAAGTTAAGTTGTTAAGAGTCAAAGTTAAGTTGTTAAGAGTCAAAGTTAAAGTAAAAGAAAAAGGTTAATTGGCTGGTTGCAGAGGGAGGTCGCTGTCCCCGGCTTTTCCCGGACGCGGGGAAGGTAAAGGCGAGGTTTTGTCGGTTTTATCCTTGGGGAGTTCTGCCCCCTAAAAAGAACGCGTAAAAGCCAATCTGAGACTTTGCTTGAGAAACGCAAAATGCGGTGAAAGCGGTCCACCATAGGAAAAAAGATGAGACAAGAGAATAAAGAAATAAAGAGAATAAGATAAAGGTTGATCGCGATCTGATCCTCATTAAGTTTTAAGTGTTGAAAGAGGACAAAAATAGGAGCTGAAAAGCGTGGATCCATTTCTGTGTCTGAAAGCTGTGTGTGTGTCTGTCAGCTGTGTGTGTAAGCTTCTGCTGCTGAGCAGACGTTATGTGTTTAAATGTACTATTTTATGTTTATTGCAATGTGTTTTAAAACCATGGTCAACATTGGGAACTTATAATCTGTGGGAGGTTTTTGATTTTGTTTGCTGGGTTTGATTTTCTGCTGTGTTTGCTTTCCTCGCCGCCGTGCGAGCAAAACTAAAAATAAAAGGAAAGGAGAGAAGAGGTGATTTTTGAGCCTAAATTTTAGCCTAAACAGATGGAGGGTGAATTTGAAAAGGAAAAATATGATCCAAAGTGGGGCATCGGGCCATGGATTGGGCTCGGTGAGCAAATAGAAGCATTAATAACCTAGTTGTTAAAGCATGACGAATATGAAAATAAGGGAGAAAGAGAAAAACTAAAAAAAAAAAAGGGGCTAGAATACCTGGTGCAGAAGAAAGGAGGCGACCTGTTAAATAAACAGCCTTTGGGGAAATATTGGCTGGAAGCAATAAATGTCACTAAGGGAAAACTTATTGAAACTAAACTAATCCTGCACAATTCACTATATTCACATGTGGTAAAATGAACTGTATGAAGGATGGATGAAATTACATAACAGGTAAAATTGTAAACAAAATAAAGTGACATCTAATGTGTTGAAATTCTAGAAATTTTTGCTTAGCTGTTGATGGGTTTAAATTTGAACTTAATGAAACTTTAAAAATGAGGTTTATAGCAGAGTTGAACTTTATCATGGACTAATCAAAATTTGTCTCCCTCATTATCTTATCAAAACAGGATTTCTTTTTATTTGAAACTTGGTCACCTTAAAATGTCTAAAGAGGGAACAGGATTGGTAAATGAATATGAATATTTGTATGAATTAAAAGGTGATTATGAAACAGCTCCAGATTCAATTAAGGTTCATTACAAAATATTCTTGTCTCAAAGACAATTTATGATTCTAAATCTACAATAGATAATTCGGTTACCTTACTTCAAAATGGGAATGTTGGAAAAGGAGTAATCACATTTCAGCTTAGATTTAAAACCAGATAGCATGTATTACAAGACTGCTTCATTTAGTTTGACTTTTTTTTTCTTTTCTTTTCATTTTTATTAATATTATTGTTTTTATTTTTTCTAACAACTAACCAACTAATTTACTAACAGAACTAACTCTTGATTTCGAAACACATGCGTGTCTTGGTAGAAAGGCACAAATTGGACATGAAACTTTTAAAGTGGATATGATAATTGATTATGTAAAAACAAACTGATTGGACAACAAATGGCTCACAACATTTGTGTGCCTTAAATTTTGATTGAATTAATACATGAATCCAAGTCCAACAAAACATTTGATTTGAAACGCAAAGACATCTTACAGTACTGCATAATTTTTGTCTACATCTTTTGCTCCTCTGCCTAAATTGATGAATTTTTCTTTTGTCGGTTCACACAGAACATTGACACTGCTTTCTAGGAAAGCAATCCAAATTCTGATCTGAACTCTTTAAAATAATGAAACTTTTGGCCTTTGCAGTACAGTTTCAGTTGGACATTTTAGACATATGTACAAAAAAAAGAGAATCTGAACAATATTTTGTTTGTTTTCTATTTACATAAGAAAACAAAAGGGGGAAATGATAAATTATAAACATAAATTATAAATTATAAACATAAAACATTTCTGATAAATCTTTACATTTAGAACATTTAGAATTTTAGACAGAAGATTTGGAAAACTTGTGACACCCTGGAATATTTTAGTTTTGGAGAATAGCAACATGCAAAATTGCTTTCAAATTTTTAAATTATATCAACAGGGGGCAGAGAAGAAATAGACTCTAGTTCCTAGTTGGTTTATAGATATGGTTAATTATGAATTTATTCATTTGACATTATTTAATGAGCTCTTACAGTACCTTCCTGCATGACTGAAATACAGAGTCATATAGAAGATCTTACTAAATTAAAATCGGTAATTTAAAATTGAATAGCTTCAATCAATATCTATGCCATGTTTATTTAAATATTCATGAATTTCCTGCATCACCTCTAATTTTAATTTTATAAAGTTACAGTTGGATGTAATTGTTGTCAGTAAGAAAATTTTGGTTAAAAGTACTATAAACTTTTACGGAGCCCCTGAGGGGACACGGGGAAAAATTCAGATAAAATGTGAACAACTTTTTAAATTCTAAAAAGAAAACTATACATAAATACAACACTCAGCTGTTTTGAAAAATATCAGGATAATGGTAACACTTTCATTAATGGTATAGATTTGATTACAGTTTTCTTTTGACCTAAATTATTAAGGAAATTTAACTAGTTGTCTTAAAGCGTGGCGATTTCACAAGGATGCTTTTGTGTAAAATTGGACACTATTGAATTAATTATTTACATATGCATTTGAATAACCAATTTCTGAAAAGTGTATGTAGCTGAAATACAAATTTTGTTTACATTTTTAATGATCTTTGAGAGTTTAATTTTTGAGAGGAGTTGATTCCATAATCGGTTAATTCTGAATCATCTTAACACATTTCTATTTCTATTTCTCTCTGGAGCTCAGAGACTGAAGCAGTGGACCTTATCTGAGCAGCTCCAGTGACCCTGAGCCTGGCTGAAACAAAAAAAGGAAACAAAATAAAGAGCCAACTCTTCATCTACGTCACAAGCTACAGAAAAGACATTTAATTTATAATTATGCAGAGTGCAGCTTACAGGATCTGATCTCTGAGGAAACACCTGGCTGAAGGACGAGACCCAGGCGTCATTTCTGAGGGTCTCCTATGGCAGAAAAGACCAACAGCTTCTGCCCGACGTGAGACGGAGGTTTGAAAACAATGATTCATCTGCCGTATCTCCCTCTCCCACACAAGGGGGGCCACATACTTTCTCCAGATTGTTCTGCACAGCGGGACTGAAGGCTGCCTTGGACAGTTTCTGATGGGGCAAATGGAACATCACACATAAAGTCGGACTGAGACTCAGAGGCGGTCCTGTTTGTTGCCATGGTTGGTCCTGGGATTTCCCTCAGTCTACAGGTTGGAGACAAAATGGCTGCCAACAAAACCTTGTAGCTCTTAATGGTTTTTCTAGAATTTTTGAATTATATGATGCCACTTTTTCTCACCTTGAGTTTATTTACAGCAAATTCATTATCTACTGCCTTTGCACTCTGACCTCTGCTACTTGACCCCCAGAATAAGTTAACGGTGCAGCAGGGTGTTAAAACTCTCTGCAGTTTATAGAAATATTTTGTTTGCCTGAATGATTATAACTCTGATTGTCCAACATCTGGCTAATATGATTTCTCTCCTCCAGCATGACAACGATTGAAACAGGATAAAAGTCGGTAAAATTGTTAATTTCCTGGTTTACAAAAGCACATCCGACCACACTTCAAATACAAAAGAGGATAGTCTAAGTTCTAGTTGGCTAAAATTACAGTGACTACAAATATAAGGACTATTATTTCAAGTTATGACTTAAATTTGTTTGGAATCCATTTCAAATCTTAGGAAAATCTACTCTTTGGAAAATTACTCAACAAATTATGGGTTTACTGCACATTTTTTCGATCAACTGTTAAATTCTTTCACTGAGGTGTAAACACCCTGGTTAAATTACATCCAACTGTTACAGTTAGCAATGAAAGCAAATTTGGGCTAAATGATTTGCGTGACTTTCTTAAGAGTTTCTGTACCGAAACACTAAACAGTGTTTCAATACAGAAACAGGGGGAGATGCATGGGATTACTCTGTTCAAGCAAATTCTGAGTTAATCTAATCTATTGAGAAATTTTTCAGTTTTGGGCTTCAGCAAAATATAAAAGAGGTTAAATCAAAATTCACAAATGTTTTAATTAATGAAATGAGTTTATAAAGTAATACTGAACATTCTGAATTGAAGACAGTAAAATTAACAATGATATCATGTGTCAAACAGATTTCTACAAAATAGAGTTTAAATTGTTTGATTGCTGCTTCTCTCTTGCTATTCAAAATCATTTGTTCAACCAAGTCATGCAGAAAGGTCTAACCTGAACATTATATCATTTAATAAATCTAGTTGTATCAAACTTCTCCCCAAAACTGCCAAAAACATTGATAAATATGATCAGCACTACAAAAGAGGGTAATTCAGTTAAACAAATATTCTATAGAAAGGTTTCAAGAGAACAAATTATTCAATTGTTAAAATTGTTGAACTTATGGGATTTAAAATCATGATGAGAATAAAATAAGTCAGTTAAATATGGAGTGACAGGGTTAACTTTATTCTTGTAAAAAAAACAGGCTAATCATTCTGTGAGGGTTTAAAATGGGAAGAAAATATGAGAATTCACATAAAAATTGGTCTAAATTGGGATTTACAAATTAGCAATTATGGAGCTGCTTAAAGCGGGTCCAACAGATTGACAGAATAATAAAAGAATCTAGTTCTATGTGTAATTGTTGATCCAAGGCCTAAACATTCATCATAATCTTAATTTACAGTTTTTGGTCTGAGACAAAATAAGGTTGTCTTTTATTACATGAATGGAACAAATTACGAGGGATCTTAATTCAACACGTATCATAAACTTTTCACACTATTGATGATATTTTACAGGCCTTTAGTATAGAGGGTTACTTCTTGTTAAATGAGGACTATTTGATTGAATCTCATTAAAATAACAAAAGCAAAAGATTTATATATGGTTTAAGAGTTCTGGTAAAGTTTCTATTAGGGATAAATCTGATATACATTTCAAATGATATTTCTTTGATAAAACATGACTGTGGGCAGTTTTGCACATTTATTTTATAATCTAATCCTTTACATGATTTTTGTTTGGTTTCTGGTTTTGTCTGAGCCTATGAATATGCCAACACTTAAAACAAGCAAAGTTATTCTTGAAGGTTGAAATGTGGTACTCAATTTAAACATTTCTTTAACTATCATCAAGAGGAGAACTGAAATAATAAATGTTACTGATATATTGATGCTTTATTGGCTTAGTATAAAAAAATAAAATAAAAAAATTAAAAAAAAACTTGATCTTCAGCTTCAAGGAGAAGCCTTTAAATAAAAAACAAAAACAAAATGACATATTTACTAATCAGATGATGCAGAATCTTAAAGAACCTTCCTTGCTCTCCTCATCACCTGTGGATGCTGCTGTTCCCTGCCTGAGGTCCTTGGCTGTCCACTGCATCACTTCCAACACAGAGAAGGGCAGCGGTACCAATAGAACCCCACCTGCCTATCAGATGTTTTCCCAGAACCGAAAGACGAACGTTGACCTCCAGCTTTCTATAGTATAAGGGCAGTACTAGTATCTAGTGACAAAACAAGATTTTTTCATTCACTTTAATGTTCTTTATATAATCCATTGATTTCGCTTTTTGTTTTTTTTTGTTTTTTTCTGTTGCAGAATGAAGTCCAATCCTTTCTGGGTGTGCCGGGGTGTGAGACTGTGGGCGCCTTCCACGATTGGTGGACCGAGTTAAAGCCGAAACGCCACACTGAAGCCTTCCAGGCACTGTCGGGGTTTCCCAACGGCCGCGCCGGCTCTACATCTGGACACACGCAGAAACTGATTTGACGTTGAAAGGTCTCGTTATAGAGAGACTGCAGTGATTTGATTTCATTACAATGATTAAAGTTTAATCAGAAAACATTTTTTACTTACTTTTAATCCTAGTTTAATCATGCCAGTGTATTTTGAGTGTACTGCCTTTAATCCTGATTTACTTTATTGATTTGATGTTTTATGAATGTGTTCATTGTTCTGTGCCTTTCAATACTCAGACTTCTAAGCTTTTCTTACCATTTCATTTTGTTTAACATTGCATCCTTTCTGTAGTTCATTAACTTTTAAATATTACATAGAAATTTCAATAAGTTTGGTTGATTATCTTACTAAAAAATTGTTTTACGCATTATCGTTTCATTGACTTTAAAGGATAGTACCTTAACATTTCTAATTTTACTTTTTTAAGTTTTAAGTAATATCTACCTTTTATTCATTTTACATTCTATTCATTTTAAATATTAACCTAACACTTTATTCATTTTTGCAATTTATTAAGTTTTTAAATAATCATCCTACAATTCTATTCAATTTACATTTTGGTTAACTCTAACAACTTGGTGAATATAAGTTTAATACTTTTTTACTTTAAAGATGACAATTAGATCCTCCTAATACTTCACCCAGTTTATATTTTCATAAAATTTCACATTTATTCTTTTTAAAAAATTTCAGACTTTGTTCTTTTATAGTTCATTACCCTTTTATGGCATGATGTTGACCTGAGGTAACAAAAAGAAATAATAAATAACAAGCAACATAAAGGTAATAATATTTGGTTCCAAAAAAAAATGTAATGGTTCGACTTTATGATTGATGTGTAATTACAGATGATGAAGCTCTCACAAGTCTGCAGGAAAATATTTTATTCCACTAAAAACAAAAAAAAAAAGAGTCATGCCATGGACGGTTGAATCTCCTTTCCTAATTTTAACTCTAACATCCTTTAACAATTTTATTTCCTTACATGTTCTTCATTAGACTGTAAGAGGGACATTGTGGTTTCGATCCACCGCCTAAGAGGCATAGGGGTGCCCTGTCCGTTTTTACCCCCAAAATTGAAATGAAATGAAATGAGATGAAATGACATGAATGAAAGACAACATCAATGACTGAAATGATCAAATGTATGTCAAGATCTGTAAAAGCCTCGGGGGATGTTTTCCGGAAGGGACAGTGTCTACTCTAGGGTTTGTCTTCTCCTTTTTGGGCTCTTTTAGAGCCCAACAGGGGGTGTTGAGATGCTTTACCAAGGCCAAGAAAGAGTCACACGCTGTTAGACAAAGGGCCCATAGTAAATAGTTACATTTTTGATTCTGTTAGACACTAAAGCATATTTCTCACGAGAAAACAGAAACTTATCAGGCCACAGAGACATGGTGTGATTTCAGGGAGTGTCTTCAGTTCATATAATCAGCTGCCCTCCTCTTTCTCCTCAGACGCTGCACAGACTTTTTTAGAAACTCTTCTCGGATGTAATGGTAAAGCGTCTCCTTTCAGCGCTGAAAGTTAATAAAATAAGTAAAGTCTGAATGCTTTTCTTGGCTGATTTTATGCTCCGTGTGTCAATACAAATTATGATTCATCGATTGAGATTCTCGATCTCAACACAACATTGGGCCATGGAAATAAACCCACAGCCGACAATTCTCCTCCTACTAAAATCAATCTACTTAGAGCTGAAATAAGCTATTCCCATAACCACAATTTACTCTAAAGACTCTGTAGCCAGGTAATCTGTCACCTCGCTACCTTCTGGGTCGTAACGAACAGATATTCGCACTAATCCAATCTGCATTTAAATTTGAGCTATAAGTATGTAAATCCATCACAAAAACGCCCCCTATGCCTGCCCGGGTAACATGTCTTTCCATATTTCCCCAAGGCCAGCGACCTCCTATTAAAATACTTTAGAACACGGTGTTGGGGCAGAACCTACTAAGGTCACATTACAGTGTCTCCGTCACGCCCCGAGTGTCACTGAGCAAAACTCACGCCGCATATCCCTCTGCGCTTTATTCAATGTGAACGATCTAGAGACACGTACCACGAGAATACCCGTTATGGCGATTAGCCCCTAGCGTGCCTTTAACAGTTTATTTACTTACTTATTAATTTATTTATCTTTCTCCAACAACCCCCGTTGGGTAGGGATCATACGTGTGGTCTCTTCTCCCTTCAGTACGGATGGGGCGTCTCATAAGATCACTATACTGCCCAACCCATTCTGCCCTGACAGCTCTCCAGTTGCCACGGCAACGGAACACTTATAGTGGCAGAGCGGCCGGTTTAAACCAGTTGAGCACTGAGCAGCGGAGAGTAAAGACTATGGAGTTAGATTTGTTTCACAATTATTCAATCAAAAAAAAAATCATGTCAAACAAAAAAAGTAGTATTCAATCAAAAAAAAAATCATGTCAAAGCAAAAATCACTAAGTTTTTTTTTAAACTTTTTTTTTTTGCTTTTGGTTGAGTCTCTTTTTTTGGTTGAAACTTTTTTTTTGGTTGAGTCTCTTTTTTTTGGTTGAAACTTTTTTTTTTTGGTTGAGTCTCTTTTTTTTGGTTGAAACTTTTTCTAAGTTTTTGGTTGAATTCGTTTTCTTGCTTATACAACTTTATTTGCTTTGGGGAAGCTTACATGAACATTCTGGGCGGGGCTTAATGACGAGCGATGTAAGACGTCTCCCTATTGGTTAACGCTGACTGAAGCGACAGACTCTGAGCTTTTCCTTCCCAGAACTTCTCCGCCATTTGCTTGCCGCTGTAGCAGAAAGCAAATTGTAAGTAATCTTCACAATATTACATTGATTAATAGCTACTAAGTGTCCATGCTTTATTCAGAGAATAACGTCTTATGCAGCTTATGAGGACAGTTGCTATATCTTGTGTGCCGCGCTCCCGGTTTAGTATATCAGGCTAGCTAATGTTAGCATCAGCTGAGGCGCTATAGGGTTGCCACCCAACCGGTACGGTACGCGATTTGTTCCATATTTCTATAAATGCCATATAGGCATGACTATCACAAACAGATCTAAACTAATTATAACAATATTGACAAAAAAAAAAAAAAAAGAGAAAGAAACACAGGAAATGTTACGGTCAGCTAAGTTGCTGTGGCGGCAGCTAAAGGACCCCCAGTACGCAGCCATCACGGTTGCCTAGAGACAGACATAATGCAGCCGTGTAGAAATAAAATACCAAAAAATACCAAATTTAAAAATACCAATTTTTTTCTGGACTAAGTTTGTGCTAAATAAATGTTATATAATCTCTCCGTGTGTAACTCTTCTTATTGTGTTGTTGGTCACCTAGCACAACAAAAGATGTAAAACTCCTCACAATGTGATTGACTGCAGCCAAGTGGTCCGACAGGCTCCACCAGCGCTCCTCAGAATTCTTTGATTTCTTTTTTTTTTTTTTTTTTTTTTTTAGATGTGATCGTATAGTTTAACAACACTTACAACTGTTAACAAATTTTCAAAACTAAAACAAAACATTCTTATGCAATGAATCAATCAAAAATAACATCAACAGCAATAAACAGTAAAATAACAGACAACAGCTACATCAATTAACAGTCAAAACACTCAAACATTTTTATCAACAAATTCACTGTCTGAACCCACCTAGCACAACAAAAGATGTAAAACTCCTCACAATGTGATTGACTGCAGCCAAGTGGTCCGACAGGCTGAAAAATAAAAGACACAGTTAGCGCCGTGACTGAGTGGTCAGCCACGAACACCAACCGGCGCAGCTCCCACTCATAGGGTCACATTTTTCCAGCCCAACCACAAGAAAACTTTACAAATTATATTTATAAATGTTAAATATTCTTACAGTACCTTGTTAATAGTTGAACTAGAAAAATATGACCCTAAGTAAAAAAAGAAGTGAAGAGCTGCCTCTCTCGCACCTACCTCCACCAGCGCTCCTCAGAATTCTGGTGGAGGAAGCCGCGAGAGTGCCTGACGGACCCGTTGCATGCAGTCACTCATCACACCACTAGGTGGCTCCAAACAAAATCAAAAATACATACAACCATCACTATAATCATTTCGATCAAAACTCACACAGACACACGAGCTCTTCTCTCTGTTACACCCACCCCTGCTGAATTTTGACCAAAATGATTAAAGTGTATAATTATCACCATAATGGAAAATAAATGAATAAATAAATCACATGAATTGGCTGTCATGAATATACAAGGTCCAACTGAAGTAGTATCCTTTACAAAGGATGAAGTGGCAAGAAAATGGCGCCTTATTTCCTTGCCAGCTCCTGGAAGCAGGATGCAGCCTACATCCCACATAATCCATGCCCAAAACTAAAAGAGGTCAGTCCCTAACCCTGGAACTGTACCAACAATGGTAATATACACTACAAAAACAAAACAAAACTCAGGACAAGGAAAAGTCAGATTAGAAAATAATCTATTACTATAAATGTCTTTGCTGGAACATTTGAAACACTGAGTTAGAAACCCTGTCAAAAAGCTGACTAGCATCATCATTAGCAGCCATGTTGGTCATCACCTGGATCAGTCTATTGACAGGCTTGACTATTCTACCAACACGGGTTCTAACTGTGTAAGTAGTGTCAGGCTCAGTGTCAGTAACAGACTGAGCAACTAGTGAAGTGTGTGGACAAACACTCTGTTTGTCAACTGATGCATCTGAGGAATTATTGTCACAGTCCATCTCACTAGGGACCAATGGAGATCCCCCGTCTGCCTGTGCTGCAGAGACAACGTCTCCAACAAAGTCATTCACAGGGGTAACATCATGGGGCTTATCAGATAGGGAGCTGACCCATTCTTGTGTTCTGATTTTTGAATCATTTTCCTGAATAACTGATCCCAGGGCATCTGAAATAGTGTTAATGTCAGAGCTTTCAGGTGTGACGGCAGCAGAGTCGACAGGCTCACCGGATGCATCAACAGGCAAGAAGTTCACTAGCATCAAGAGGTTACGATGCACAACTCGAACTTGACCGGTGGTGGGGTGTTTTATTTGGTATGTGTGAGTTGTAGGGTTCATGTCCACAACGGTGTACACTGTAGACTCCCAGCGGTCAGCAGTTTTGCGTTTGCCTCTTTCACGCTTGTTTGATACTAAAACACGGTCGCCGACCCCAATAGATTTCCCTTTAGTATGGCGATTGTAGAGACCAGCCTGTCGATCTTGTTCCTTGTTAGCATGATTTTGAGCTATGGCCATTGCTTCTTGAAGATCTTTAGTCAGGGACAGTACATACTTGTCATATCCACCAATTTCAGGATCTTGGAGGATGTTCTTGAAAAGCACATCAACAGGGAGGCGTGGCACTCTCCCATACATCAGATAAAAAGGGGCATAGCCTGTGGTTTCATGGACTGTGCAGTTGTACATGAAGGTCAATGTCTGAAGTTGTTTTGGCCAATTCTGTTTTGCATCTGGTGCAAGTGCTCTTATCATGTTTCCCAGGGTTCTGTTGAAACGTTCCACGCTGCCATTACCCATTGGATGGTAGGGGGTCGTATGGGATTTTCTCACACCAGCAACTTTCAACAGTTCGCTTATGAGCTGACTTTCAAAGGATGGACCTTGGTCAGAATGGATTCTCTCAGGGAAACCATAGATGCAAAAGTACTTGTCCCAAAGCTGCTTTGCCACTTGTTTTGCAGATTGGTCACGGCAAGGAAAGGCCTGAGCGAGCCGTGTAAAATGGTCAGTTACAACCAGTACATCAATGGATCTGTTGTTAGAATCCTCCGCGGTCCAAAAGTCTATACACACAATCTCCAGTGGTGCAGATGTTTTTATACTCTCAAGAGGTGCTCGACCATCTGGATCAGGGGACTTTGCGACGACACATCTGGGACACTGACGGACATACTCTTTGACATCACGGTCAATATGGGGCCAGAAGAACCTCTGACGAGCAATAGCCAAACTTCTGAACTGCCCTTGATGACCAGCGTTGTCGTGAATCCCTTTGAGAACGTCAGACTTGAGGGAATCGGGGACCACGAACTGGTAGCGTCTCTTACGGGTAACTTGGTCTTTAGATAGTCTATAGAGGATGTCATTAGACACAGCAAACTTCTCCCAGTGTTTGAGGTACTTAATGACCATTGTTTGTTCATTCGATCTTTCTCTTCTTGAAGGACGACGGCCACGGTCAACATAATGTAACACTCTTGATAACACAGGATCGTTATGCTGTTTTTCTCTCAATACAGTTTCTGAAAACACAGGTTGATCATCTTGAGATGGGAGGATCAGTTGGGGCAGATGTTCAAGGGTGTCAACAGCTCGTACTCTAACAGCAGACTCCCATGCACTCTGTGTCTCAAGAAGAGCATGAACATCCTCTTTTGTGAAGGACTGAAATTTTGTGCTGTCAGGTGAGTGCAACATGTTGGAGTCCTGGTCTTTGGCATTTGACTGTCTGAAAGCCTCCTGTACTGAACCAGGTGAAACAGGGAGGGCCTCATTAAGTAGCTGGCTGTATGGGCTTTGCAACAGTCTCCTTCCCACAGCAGATTTGACGAAGGGATGGCGACTTAAGGCATCTGCCACCACATTTTTAGAGCCAGGAATATATTTAATATCAAAGACGTAAGAAGCCAGCTTTGCCACCCATCGCTGTTCACAGGCGTCCAGACGTGGCTTTGTGAGAATGTGGGTGAGTGGGTTGTTGTCTGTCCACACTGTAAATACATGCCCTTTTAGCCAGTGGCTAAATTTGTCGCACACCGACCATTTCAGTGCTAAAAACTCGAGACGGTGGGCTGGATATTTCTTTTGAGCACGTGTGAGAGACTTGCTAGCAAATGCTATTGGACGAGCCACACTTTCACCCTCCTGAACTTGTGAGAGGACTGCACCCAAACCATCTAGCGATGCATCAGTAGACAGGACAAATGGGCGGTTAAAGTCTGGGTGGGCCAGAATTACGGAGTTAACCAAAGCTGCTTTAAGCTCCATGAATGCAGAGAGATGCTCGTCTGTCCAATCAGCTGGAGTCAATTTGCGGAACTGGAGTTTTCGCTTGGTGAGTATCTTTGGTTTGCGTTTCTGTTTTGCACCAGCCAGTAGGTCAAACAATGGTCTGGCAATTGCAGAATAGTTTGGAATGAAATGTTGGTAGTAGTTGACCATGCCGAGAAATGATCGAATGCGGGAATGAGATGGAGTGATACCATCTGGCTCCATGAGATCTGTAGTGAGCATGTTGCTGATGGACTCTACTTTAGAAGGATCTGTAGAAACACCAGACTTGTCAATTATGTGACCAAGAAACTTCACAGATCTTCTCAGCAACCAGCATTTCTTTGGAGCCAGTTTGAGGTTATGGTAACGGAGACGACCAAACACCATCTCCAACCTCTCGAGAGCTACTTCCTCAGATGGTCCAAACACCAGCAAATCATCGAGGTAACATAGCAGGCTGAGAAAGTTCTGGTCACCGAATATTGAGGTCATCATCCTCATAAAACTGGCTGGGCTGTTGCACAGGCCTTGGGGAAGTCTGTTGTATTCATACAACCCCATGGGTGTCGTAAAGGCGGAGTATTTACGGTCATCTTCATGGAGTGGCATGTTGTAAAAGCCAGACGTGAGGTCCATTGTGCTGAAGAACATGTTTCCTCCCAAGGCAGCCAAGCAGTCAGCCTGATGTGGTAGGGGATGAGCATCCTTCAGGGTCCGTCTGTTGAGCCATCTGAAGTCTGTGCAAATCCGTAAGTCACCGTTCTTTTTCCAAACGAGAACAAGAGGTGAGGCAAATTCACTTGTCGATTTCCGTATAATTTCTTTCTCCTCCATCTCATTCAGGACTTGACGGAGCTTCTGATACTCAGCAGGAGGCACGCGGCGATAGGGCAGCCGAAACGGTCTCTCATCAGTGAGCCGGATCCTGTGTATAAATTCTTTTGCTTCTCCACAGTCTAAGTGGTGGCGGGAGAAGACATCCTCATAACTGATCACCAGATCTGCCAGCTTTCTCCGCCAATCATCTGACACATCACAAGACTGTAGGTCCAGATCCCCTAGACCAGCACTTCTCAGTTTTTCCTGTATATTGTCATTGTTTTCTATTGCAGAATCAACATTAGTGTGTTTGACAGAGGTGGTTTGATATGAGCATGTTACATCTTGTATATCTAGGTCCTCCATAGCAAGGCAGGTGTATATATCAGCCAGTCTAGCGTTCTTGCGTATGGTGACAGGACCACTGGAAGCATTTAAAATCTTGAGAGGGACTAACCCATCTCCCCAGAGCGGTATTACAGCTCTCGCCACCAAAATGCCACGGGGAGCAGAATGTGACGATGTGGGCTCAGACATCACAGTCAAACCAGGTGACAACTTTGTGCCCTTGGGAAGTTTGCCCCATACAAGATACTCAGTGCCAGCTTCCAGTGTAACAGCTGTGTTACATCTCACCGTGCCAACTTTGTCTGGGACATTCTCTCCAGACCAGCGGTCCAGGCCAGCAAGAAGGGAGAGGAACTCCTCGAGTTCTGGGAGACCTTTGCGAGGTGTGGAAACTGCTGCCCAGTAAGAGGAGTCTTTCTTTAATAGGTGTAACAGTCGCCTGATGACATTGGAGCCCAGAAGCAGATCAGTCTGTTGGTTTTTTACAACAAAGGTGGGGACTGACAACTGGCATCCATAGATCTCCATGTTCAGATCTACTATTGAAGTCGGTCTTACTCTGGAACCACCACATCCTACAAATACAATGTCAGTGGCCTCCTGGTGAGAGATTACAACACCGGCGTTAATCAGTGACTGTAGGGCTACGTCGCTCAATGAGCATGCCATTGAACCACTATCTAGCATGGCACCAAGAGTTAATTTGTCATTAACTTTGACATTTGTGTAGAATAAACTGTCACTTTTCTTGACTTTTTGTGTGTCTTGTATAATTATATTTCCAGACTCATTTAGTCTTTGAATATTTTGATACAGTTCAGCAGCATCAAATATGTGGGAGGAATCACTTTGACCCATGCGGCCTCCCTCCAGGCACAGGTCGCTTAGTTTCCCTGCACATTGTCTGTTGGGACAGCTCTGTTTGGGCAAGACCGCCTTGTGTGGTCAGGACTGAAACATGTGAAACAAAGGCGGTCTGAACGGCAGTGGGCTTCTGTCGTGTGCTTGTCATCATTGCATATGCGGCAATTTATAACAGGTCTGGCTCGACCCCATGTGCGCTTGTGACGAGCAGATGATACCTGGCCACCAACCTGAACTTTATCAAGTACCTGCCTGAGCATAGACATCATCTCTCCAAGCATGGCTCCTTCTTGTGGGAGACTGAGCTGCTGACTTTGTGGGACTGGAGCAAAAAGTTGGCACTGCACTTGTGAGAACTGGCAGTGCTGCTTTGCAGGTTGCAGGACAGGGAGGTAAGACTGTGGAAAAGGGGAATCTAATGTAGCGGCCAGCTGCTGGTTCTGTACCATCACAGGGGAACATGAATTTGGTGGCGCCTCAGAGGCAGGTTGTACATTGTAAGAGCACAAAACATTATTTGATCTTTGTGCACCACCAGGGACTTGGGATTCAATGTGTGTGTCATAGCAGAACAGTGGGGTTGCAGATGGTTTGTGGATTGGTGTTTTGATCCTGGACACACACTCTCTCTGGTGCTCATCTAGCCTCTCCTGGATGTCTTTTGAGGTCCATTCATGTATTTGCTTGTACTTAAATACTGAAGCCAGTTCTGAATCAGGGCAGTGTTTTACAAACATTTTAGCAATTTCACTGCTCATATCATCAGTTTGTTTTCCTTGACGCTTTAAACCTTCTTCAGCCATATCTGCAGCTTTGTTGAGCCGAATCCAATAGTCAAACGCATCCTCTTTTTGAAATGGCAGTGTGGAGTAGAAGTCTTGCAGCGGCAGGCAGGAGGATGTGTGACTGAAGTATTGTATCAGCATGTTATAAATCACATCTGGGGAGCATGTAGCATTTAAACCAGGGTTACTTTTAAGACCAATCTTAACCACATCTCTGGCTCTGCCCATTAGCTTCCCCATAATCTCCTCTGCTTGAGTGGAACTATCATAGTTCTGCCTTCTAAGGTAACCTCTCATCATTTCAACCCACTCAGTAACAGTATATTTGTCAGAGTTTTCACCTCTAAAAATTGGAGGTGCTGTTTCTGATGTTACGATGATGTTGCATTTTTGACTATCAAAGACAGAAGTGTCTTCAATATGGGCACCATCTTGTTTCAAACAGGAGGCATTTTGGGTTTCTTTTTCCCCAGCAACACCAGAAGAACACAGTTTATTTGCAATGGACTCTCCAATCTGTGAACCTAACTGATAAATCATGTCACTTAATAAGTGTAAGTCATGGCCAGTAGATGTAGAGTGGCTCGGGCCCCCAAACGACATCTGCCCTATAGGTGTCTCAGCTGGATAGAAAGCTAATCCCTGAGGCCTATTACTTGCAGGTAACATGGGTGAGGCACAAAAGTCTGACCCAACTGCCACACCTGACTGAAAAGTGAGACCCATTACACCTCTGCCTCTCCCAAAGGAGGGTTGACTGTTCACATTTTTAACATTTGGTTGGAATCTCTCTGCCATTTCAAAATGGAAGACTGAAAATAAAACAGACTCAAATAAAAAAAATCAGTCACTTATTGGCAATGAAGCCAATATTCTGCCTTCAGTCCTTTAACCTTGTGGCTCAGGTGTCTTGACACGTCTTGAAGAGGTAACTTGTAGGTAGATGACACAGCAACCCGGGCGAACAGCATCAAGCTGATCAGGAATCACAGAGTCACGGCACCAGTGTAACTCTTCTTATTGTGTTGTTGGTCACCTAGCACAACAAAAGATGTAAAACTCCTCACAATGTGATTGACTGCAGCCAAGTGGTCCGACAGGCTCCACCAGCGCTCCTCAGAATTCTTTTATTTCTTTTTTTTTTTTTTTTTTTTTTTAGATGTGATCGTATAGTTTAACAACACTTACAACTGTTAACAAATTTTCAAAACTAAAACAAAACATTCTTATGCAATGAATCAATCAAAAATAACATCAACAGCAATAAACAGTAAAATAACAGACAACAGCTACATCAATTAACAGTCAAAACACTCAAACATTTTTATCAACAAATTCACTGTCTGAACCCACCTAGCACAACAAAAGATGTAAAACTCCTCACAATGTGATTGACTGCAGCCAAGTGGTCCGACAGGCTGAAAAATAAAAGACACAGTTAGCGCCGTGACTGAGTGGTCAGCCACGAACACCAACCGGCGCAGCTCCCACTCATAGGGTCACATTTTTCCAGCCCAACCACAAGAAAACTTTACAAATTATATTTATAAATGTTAAATATTCTTACAGTACCTTGTTAATAGTTGAACTAGAAAAATATGACCCTAAGTAAAAAAAGAAGTGAAGAGCTGCCTCTCTCGCACCTACCTCCACCAGCGCTCCTCAGAATTCTGGTGGAGGAAGCCGCGAGAGTGCCTGACGGACCCGTTGCATGCAGTCACTCATCACACCACTAGGTGGCTCCAAACAAAATCAAAAATACATACAACCATCACTATAATCATTTCGATCAAAACTCACACAGACACACGAGCTCTTCTCTCTGTTACACGTGTCAATATGCGTGCATATATGAACGTGTAAAGTGGCTGTGAAGCTAAAGTGTGAAAATACACCGGTCCGCTGCACCATAAGTGTGTCATTGGGTCCACAGTAACCTATATCACACACGTCAAGTAGCTGTACAGTGATTATTTACCAATGCTGCAGGTGTAGGGAGATAATGTAACTCATATTTTGTCTTCCAGATCAACATAGACAATTACATGGACAGATCGGGAGCCGAGGTAGGGTGTTCACATAATCTGTCTTCCTTTAGTATGGCATTAGAGTTAAAGGGTCTTATATCCTAATTGTATGTACTAAACATTTGTATTGTTATGTTATGAAATTAGACTGGTGTTCTCCTAATTCCCTACTCTTGTTTGACCAGCAGAGTGCAGCTGAAGTTGGACGGCACTTGTTGGCTATGTTAAATAGAGCAATTCCTCCAGCTAACTTAGAAAACACAACAATGGAGAGACCACCAACTGTTACTTCAGAAATGGCAAGGTATAAAATTAATTCTTTCTTTTAAGGTTCAGGTGTTTGTAGTTCACTATATTTTTGTAAGTTAGTTTCTTTAGCAGGTAGATTATAGATTTTATATTTATATATAATCTATTCTATTTTCTATCTATTTTATGTATAGTAAAGTCACATCCATACTTTATGCCTTCATCTGATTAGCAAATATGAAGGCCTACATTGCTTACATAACTTACATGACTTTATGCAAGCAAGTTATGTATCCAATGATGCTGGTCAGAGATACAGAAAGAAATTATGTCAGCAATTCCATTGGGGCTCAAGAAAAGGGAATATGTAGTACAGATTCATAAGTGCTGTACTACAATAATCTTTTGTAGCAGGCAGTAATCAGACAAGTATCATATTAAATATATTTGATTCCTGCCAATTTCCTAAGCTACTTATTCAGTGAGAGTGATTTAATATTGAGGATCCTCGGTATTGTCAGCTCAGTCTGAATTCTTTTAGGAATTGCATCGTTTTCAATAGCTGTTCCCTATTTCTGTTTCACGGCATTTTCTTTTTTTCCTTGTCCTTTAATTTTGGTTCAATGGTATAGCGCCTGTCTTTTGTGAGATTTGTGCTATGTAATGTTTATCTTAATTTATAATATCTGTATTTCTTACAGGAAACATGTATTCACGTATGTAATTATTAACGCATTGACTTCATACATTGTTTTTACATTGGGTAACTTTTAATTTTGATCTCTTACTTGAAAAACTACAGATCATTCCCTGGAATTTTTAACAGAGGTGGAAAAAGGAGAAATGCTTTAAAGACACCAAACTGTGCTGCGAAATTTGTTAAAGCTTTAAAGCCACTGGAAGTGCCATTTTTTTTGCTTGCTTCAAAAATTGACATCATCCCTACCTCCTCTGAAGAGATTGCACATTTGCAGGCTGGACTTGGGAAAAGGACTTTGTCCATCCAATCTGACCTCACGCATAGAGACGTAATCAAAATTTAATCACCTATGTTTTCCTTTCTATTTGTCACTTTATACAAAAAAACTAAATTAATTTCTTTCGGACTACCTTCAAATATTTACCATACCTATTTGTTAAATTGCTAGTGTTGACATAATTCAGTTAAAAATACTTTACCTTCCATTGTTTTTTGTAAACTTCTTTGCACGTATTTGACATTCGGTGGTACTTGCTTTTCAACAGGTACTATTTGTTAACATATACATATAAACAACAGTATAATCACTAAAACACTGTTATTCCTTTTTTTAAATAGCTGTCATCTTTATTTAATACCACATACCCTAAGATGCAGGACCTACAGGACAGATGGTTATTATATAAAGCTTCAGGTGTGCCTCTAGTCATGTCTACATAATTCAGAGTTTGTTTATTCTTCTTGTATGATATTTGTGAAATTCAAAACTTATTTTCCTGTTTTAAAAGGTGGGAATGGAAGGAGAAAACTGTTTCCTGTCCTGTTAGAGGCAGAGGGATACACAGGATCTCTCATCAAAAGAGCTTCAATTGGGGGCAAACATATGCTATACATAATGCCCCTCCAAGATGAGTTGGATTTAACACCGTTGCCTGCTGATTCACCTGAATTTGCTCTTATGCCAAAAGCAGCTTGTAAGAAATGCAATGCTTCAATGCCTCTGCAAATGCTGACTTTGCACATTGAACAATGCAGTGAATTATCAAGCTCTGATAGTGAGGTGAATAGTTTCTGTCAAGTACCAATGTTGCAAATGACACAATTTCAGATGGAAATTAGTTGTATTTCTGTTTACAGAACGCAGATGTGATGTACATAGAGAACACTGAATCAAGTTCAGCCTCTACTAGCACAGTATCATGCTCAGAATCAGCAGGGCCCACTGATCAGCATCATTCTCAGCAGGTACATGGTTTACATCGCTTGGAATTGGAAATATTCATTATTTTCCAAACAATTACGCCCCATGTATTTTACCTATATCTTTAGTCTGTGTAAGCCAGCGACACATTACAATGCAACTTCTAAAACCTATACCTATCTGTGATATTTCTAAAATATTGTTGTGTTGATGTTGTGTGTGCATTCTTACACAATTTCATTTCATGTAATTTATGTTAATTTTTTTAATGAATGGTTTCTTAACATTGAATATATATTTTTTATCCCACTTTCCTTTGTAGACAGATGAAATTAAATGTCCATTATGCAACAAACTGTTTCCCTTGTTAGACATTGAAGTACATGCCAGCTGCTGTGGAGAAAGGTAAGTGTTAAGCATCTGCATACGTTTATATACTGATGTGTTTTGTATTCCTTCATGTTTTTGTGCAACTGTTTTCATGTGCTTCTTAGGAAAAAAATGTATGTTCTTCCAAAGCATTTTTGGGTCACTATATATAGCAAATAAGAAAGTCTGAATGTAAGTAATACTTGCTTCTTTGAATTTTCATAGGATGTACCAGTATGAAAATGTCCATGAGGGAGATGAGACTAATCTGCATCACATTTCATGGTGGTCAATCTGTTTATGTTTGTTTTTGGCACTTTAATAGGGAATTAATAGTTTTTACTAATACCGTGTAATTTAAATATCTATACAGTGAAGATGATGTCGTTAAATGGGCAGCAACACAAGTGGACCCCAGCAAAACATTTGACATATGTGTTTCGAGAGACAGTGTTGTGGAAAGAGGACTGATACTTTGGCAGCGCCAAAAAAATGGTGGCCCTGTGAACCCTTTGAAAGTCTCCTTTCTTGGAGAAATAGGTGTAGACACAGGAGCTCTGAGGAAGGAATTTCTTACCAGTAAGTCTGTCTTTTTATGTTATTATATACTGTGTACAGCAATATGAACCGAATGTGGACAAGTTATGACGTCAGGAATTGAAGCAATGTGTTTTAATGTGTTTCCTATTTTTTATAGGGCTTAAAAGGCAGTGTTTCATTTATCTTTTGATAATTGGAATTAATCTGAAGGTTTTAGGCCATGTTGTACTTATAATGTGTTTTATTCTGTGTTCATTTAATTTGTTCCATAGTTATGGTTGCAGGGATTGAGAGGAGGCTTTTTGAAGGTGACAGTGACAGGGGAAAGATTCCAAAGTACTCGTTTAACGACCTTGATAAACAGCTGTTCAAGTATGTTTTTCACTTTTTACTTATTTGCCAATCTGATGCATGCATTCTTGTTTTAAAGTATGACAACAAGTAAATAAGACAAATGTACAGTACAGACCAAAAGTTGGGACACACCTTTTCATTCTAAGAGTTTTCTTCATTTTCATGACAATGAAGGCATCATAACTATGAATTAATACGAATTTAAATACCTTGGGTCGTTCCTGGACACTCAGCTCAACTTTGCTGAAAACACTGATTATATTTTGAAGAACTGTTCTCGGAGACTCTAACTTTTAAGAAGACTTAGTGATCTTCTCAAAGTGACCCAAATAGACTCTAGTTGGGTCACCCCTATGTCTTGAATTTGGGGGGGAAAAAATCACATTTTATTTATCACTACAGAAGGGTTCAGTGAATGCACATATGCAACTGGTGGGTTCGGTACCTCAAAAAAGGTTAAGAACCACTGATATAGAAAAACCAATTAACCTGACAGTCATGTTTTTGGAGTGTGGGAGGAACCCAGATAAAACCTACGCATACACAAGGTGAACATGCAAACTCCATGCAGAAAGACCAGGGCTGGGAATTGAACCCAGAACCTTCTTGCTGCAAGGAACAGCTCTACCAACTGCGCCACTGTGCAGCCCTGTTTTTATTTTAGTTTAAATATATATATATATATATATATATATATATATATATATATATATATATATATATATATATATATATATATATATATATATATATATATATATATATATATATATATATATATATATATATATATATACACACACACACACACACACACACACACACACACACACACACACACACACACACACACACGGGATGTACCACCGACAAATAACTGAAGTGGCTGATATCAGGAAATCCTACCAATGGCTGGAGAAAGCTGGACTCAAGGACAGCACAGAGGCCCTCATCCTGGCCGCCCAGGAACAGGCCCTAAACACCAGAGCAATAGAAGCTCAGATCTACCACACCAGACAAGACCCAAGGTGTAGGTTGTGCAAGGAGGCCTCTGAGACAGTCCAGCACATAACAGCAGGGTGCAAGATGCTGGCAGGGAAAGCGTACATGGAACGACATAACCAAGTGGCGGGCATAGTGTACAGGAACATCTGTGCAGAATATGGACTGGAAGCCCCGAGGTCAAAGTGGGGAACACCCCCAAAGGTGGTGGAGAATGACCGAGCTAAGATCCTGTGGGACTTCCAGATCCAGACAGACAAGATGGTAATGGAGAACCAACCGGACATTGTGGTGGTGGATAAAGAACAGAGGAAAGCCGTTGTGGTGGATGTAGCAATACCAAGTGACCACAACATCAGGAAAAAGGAGAAACTGGAGAAATACCAGGGCCTCAGAGAGGAACTGGAGAAGGCCTGGAAGGTGAAGACCACAGTGGTGCCTGTGGTCATCGGGGCCCTCGGGGCAGTCACCCCCAAACTGGAGCAGTGGCTAAAACAGATCCCAGGAACAACATCAGACGTCTCAGTCCAGAAATGTGCAGTTCTAGGCACAGCCAAGATACTGGAGGACCCTCAAGCTCCCAGGCCTCTGGTAGAGGACCCGAGCTCAGAGGATGAAAGAGACCACCCACGGAGGGTGAGAGGGGAATTTTTTATAAAATGTTATATTTTCTCATTTAAAAGTTTTATCTTAAGGTTTTGAACAAAAGCCTTGTTGACAGGTGACTTTAAGAAAAAATGTGAATTATGCTATGCAACACCTCAGTTCATTGATCTTTTCATATTTACAGAGTAGCAGGGGAGATATTTGCTGTGAGTCTAGCCCAAGGAGGACCACCACCATGTTTCCTACAGGAATGGTGCTACCACTATCTTGTCACTGGAGAAATTGAGACTCAGGGCATGTATGATGCAGAGTTATCAACTCTCATAACAAAGGTATGTTAAGTTAAACTACAGAATCTATTGTTAAATTTATCAATCATTAACTTTGTTAGTGCTTTTATCATATTGTGTCCTTTGATAGTTAATCAGTTAGTCAGTCCTATATTCTGCACACCATGCAAACAGATTAAAGATGCATCCAACCTTTCTGTGTACTCTGAAGACATACTGGAGTGTGGTTACACCGGCCCGATTGACACTGAGCATATGAACTCTATATTGAGGTAAGTTTTGGATTCAAGTACTATGGCATTGTTTACTGCTTTGGATTCAAATTATTAGTTTACTAGGGAATGATTTAAGATTGCAGAACACATTTCAATTCAGTCATTTTACCAACTGAATGAATCACAATATTTCTTTCATTGACTATATAGGGCTGTCTCTCTGCATGCAATAACAAAACGCACACCTATGCTGAAACAACTGCGAGAAGGTCTTGGCGTTTACAACTTGATCAATCTAATGGAGAAAAAACCAGATGAGTGTCGCAGTCTTTTTGTTTTTGGACATAATGACAAGGTACACTGTGAATATATTTAATCTTCATGTGTTTGTTACATCCATTAAGTTTCCCCCACATGTTTAATGTTAAAATATTCTTTTTCCTAGGTTGACTCAAATTACATTATGTCACACATTGACCCACAACTGAGTCCACAGGGTTCTAGAAAACAAGCACAGGAGACCAAAATTTTGGAGTACTTGCAAGATTTCTTGTATGAACTTGAAGGTATGTAAATTCTTGCTAAAACTAACTGTATGTCCCTGTGAGTAAATATTTTATTCATTTGTAAAGTTTTCAGTTCGATTCAAGTTTCCACTTCAGCCATGAGCAAAACACATAACCCCAAGTAGCTTACTGCTCTGACAATTCTGACTTGGAAAGTATTACACCTAAGCTTATTCCGGCATAGCTCTTGGGAGTCTCCCACATGCCTGTTGACAAACTCTAAGCAAACCCTTTTATTGTATGCTAGTAAATGCTTTATTATGACGTAGAAAAAGTTGGAAAATCCAACAATGCCAAGAGTGCAGAACACTTCAATTTTCAATTTCAATTAATACATATCAGTTTCATTATGTAGGAGAATCATGTCTACCTGTTTTTTGGATTGGAACCTCTTTTAGCCCAGTAGCGGGTGAATAATTTAATTCAAATTATTTTTGTTTCTACATTGACTCAACCTTATTAAAATGTAGAAGTCTTACATTTTAAAGTTTAGTTTTATTTTAAAATTGCCCAAATAATGTTTAAGGCATCAAATAAAGAGTTACCTGAGCACATACATAAAGTTTTTCTGTATGTGCTCAGGTAAATGAAAAATGTTTCATAAAACATAAAAACTTGTCGAATACAAAACAACGTGATAGTCAATTAAATATAATCCTTAACATAATGCATGTTTAAGAGGTTTGTAATTCCTGGAAAAAGCAAATGATTAAAAGAAAATGAAATTACTTTACTATTACTGGCAGATTGTGCTTAATTTGTCGAAAATACTTCTTATTTGAATGACAAATTAACAATGTTATTAATATTTTTATAGATGCAGAACAAGCTGACAATGAAGAAGTGCTGACTCTGACTGTCCCAATGGTGATGCAGTGGATGACTGGGCAGGCACATAAACATTTGCTTGTATCAGAAAGAAATACATTTAAAGTCACTGTGATTTTTGATCACCATTGCCTAGAGCATACACCAGGCCACACTGTGTGCTATCCTGTAGTAAGTGCTTGTACCAGCACAGTGACATTTCCAATGGCCCATCTAAGTGATTATGAGTCCTTCAAGAGTAACCTCAGTACTGCTGTCACATATGGATTCAGCTTTGAGAGACTGTAGTTCAGGAGGTATATAAAAGTGGTTATTGTTGGACCAATAGTTCAGACCTAGTTTAAAAAAAGGAATTTTACGCTGTTCAAAGACCAGGATTTCATGAGTTAAGAAAATGTTAATCTTTCTTCAAATTACACAGAATCACAGTGCCATCTGAGCATGCAGTGTTTTCTTTAATGGTACTGTAATGTTATCTTTGCAAAATTTATATATTTTATTATAATGTTCTGTGGTATTATGTATTTCACTACAATACTAATCATACTTGTTCATTGTGTAAGACATTGTTACTTTTTCTAATGTAATTCTCTGTGATAGTTTTAAGAAAATGTTGCATTTCTTTATTGTCCTTATAGCATTTATAAAGTAGGAAGAAACATGACATCCTAACCCTTTAATGGATTAATGCAATTGTAATGTTCTTCAGAACAAGGACACTGAAATTACTCTATAGCAAACCTGAAGTTGTAAATCTTGCACTAAAATATCTTGGCGTGTTAATAAGTGATTTGATTTGAACATGTACTACATAGTCATGGTCACTCACAAAAAACTGAAAGAAATAAAATTTTGTTAATGACATCAATTGCTTCTCTTTATTTTTGTTCCATTCCTGCTGTAATTACAAATTAAATTGTCTAATTTAGGGGGAAAAATTTTTTTGGTGCTTTCTGGCATTTTGCTTGGAGCTCAGAGTCTGAGAAGCTTGTCCTCTATCAAACTATTTTTATTTTGGCCTCTTATTGGAAATATTGATGTTGATGACACTTACTGATAACCTTTTTCAACCTTTATAGCTTCACTGTTGAAACTGAGGCTCTAACATTCACAAATGACGGTGAAATAAAATCCAGCCCAACATCTGGTTTGAGGTGATTCCTCTGGATCCTGTTGGAGAAAAAATATCCCAACTTCAGAAGATGAGCTTTAACCTAACAGAGCTCTGTGGTTCCTCCTGTATGAGTCAGGGTGAGGAGGCGCCATGTCAGGAAGAGAAGTGGAAGCTGCAGGATCTTCAGTACAAACAGGTCATGATGCTGGGCTACTGATTATCCCTCTGTCTGGACACAGGATCAATAGAACCAGTTTAAAAGCTAAAATGAATGTTTATATGCCAGACATGGAAAACTGGGTGTTCAGAATTTAGGTCTCATGGCATCTCAAGGTGTCAACATGGCAGCCAGTGGGCTGAAGGAGGAAATACAGCTTTATTTTGTAGCAATTCAAGAGCTACCAGCTTTTATCACTCACTTCCTAAAAAAATGAATCAGCACAGAAACTCCAAAGCACACAAAGAAGCAGCTTTATATATATATATATAAAAAAAAAAATAATTCCCCTCTCACCCTCCGTGGGTGGTCTCTTTCATCCTCTGAGCTCGGGTCCTCTACCAGAGGCCTGGGAGCTTGAGGGTTCTGCGCAGTATCTTGGCTGTGCCTAGAACTGCACATTTCTGGACTGAGATGTCTGATGTTGTTCCTGGGATCTGTTTGAGCCACTGCTCCAGTTTGGGGGTGACTGCCCCGAGGGCCCCTATGACCACAGGCACCACTGTGGTCTTCACCTTCCAGGCCTTCTCCAGTTCCTCTCTGAGGCCCTGGTATTTCTCCAGTTTCTCATGCTCCTTTTTCCTGATGTTGTGGTCACTTGGTATTGCTACATCCACCATATATATATATATATATATATATATATATATATATATATATATATATATATATATATATATATATATATATATATATACATACATATCAGGAATTTAAAACCACTTTCACAGAAAAATATTCCAAAAGATAGCTTTGTATTTTGTTTTTGTGTCTGTGAACATGAAAATTTAAGTTATTTTGAAGTTATATATAATGTACAGCAGCTAACTACGGCCTGCC
The DNA here is from genome assembly GCF_051168715.1 of Poecilia mexicana. Taxonomy (NCBI): domain Eukaryota; kingdom Metazoa; phylum Chordata; class Actinopteri; order Cyprinodontiformes; family Poeciliidae; genus Poecilia; species Poecilia mexicana. The sequence goes on from NW_028263371.1 coordinate 34,167,492, forward strand.
TCCACATTTGGTCCGGCACTCTCAACAATACCAGAGAGCATTTAGATTTTTTTTTCATATAAAGTATTTCCCGGACTATAAGCCGCTTATATGTGGATTTCTCTTCAACCACCAGGGGGCTCTTTAGCAGGAAGTAAATCATTGGAAGTCAAAATTGGAAATAAAATAAGAAAGCACCCATTAAAACGGAATTAGGTTTTAATAGGGAATTGAAATGTGAGAATATTGTAATATTGTTGATCAGTTAAATAGCATTGAGGGAAAAAGATATTTCGTTTTTTTATTATTTATTTATTACATAATAATGCGATCATTATGAGAATTAGAGGTATAGATATTAGGATCGTGTAGATGGCAGTAGTGCAACAATAATGGATTCAAGCTTACATTGAAATCTAAAGAAGCAGAAGAAGAAACGGATGAACGTGCCTATTTTCATTTAGCACATGCTAGTAGCAGACACGACCGATCAGCACTTTGACTGTTCCAGTTACCGTTCGGAAACTACCGTAATCAGTTCAGTTAGATATAAACTTTGCACCTTTTTCATTTTCAACCTTAAAAAAAAATGTGATATTGAATCGAGCTGTTATGACTCAGATTTTGGGTGTCCATCTCCCTCTGCTGCATCATTGTGGAAAACCTGGAGCATCAGAGATATCTGAGGCTTAGATGTGTATGTTTACTGTTTATTTAACAAAAAAAACAACTTTGGGGTTGTGGCTCATAGTCTGGTGCGGCTCATATTTCTGAAAATAAAAACTATAATCCTTCCTGTCTTCTGTGAAGAACCCAGAGAGGGTTATTTAATTATTTATTTCATTAATAGTGTAAGTTATTTCCTGACTTTTGTTCTGTGAAGAACCCAGAGAGGGTTATTTGATTGTGCTTTCTGGAAAACAGTACATTTTTACATTTAGGCACTCCTGCAATCGTCACACTTCTTCTGTTACAAACTGACTTCGGCCACCACCAGAGAAGGGAAAAGTTATGTGGCCGTCACAGGAAAAAGTTTGGGGACCCCTGATGTACAGGATCTATTAAAAAAAACATAACATTTTACAACAAATAATGCATGTTCTATTTAATGTAAATCTTTTCCTTACAGTAAATTCTTCAAAACTGTGAAGACATCGACAGACTAAAAACCATATTGACTTCAGAAATAAAAATAAGATCCATTTATTATGTAGCACATCTATATCCCTGTAGGGTTGCCAGGAGGGCTGGTGCATCTCCAGCAGTTTTATGTATATACAGTGCTCTATCAGATCAACCAGAGGCCACCTCAAGAGCTAAGAAATAGAGATCTTCTCCAAGTGATGTACTCAGCCAAAGGGTTTACATGCTCCTGCAGTGCATACAGTCTCTCGGTGGACAGCGGGCACTGGATTTCTGGAACATTAATTCCGTGTTCTGTACTTTGTTGATCTAGGGACAGCCCTTCCGTACCTTGCAGGATCTGCTTAGACAAAAGTCAAGGACAAATCATTTACATCGATCGATCCAACCATCTAATTCAATAAATAAAGATGTACATATGCATGTAGTGATGCCATGTTTGTGCTATGAAATCTGAATGTTACAATTACAGCCAAGTAAAACATGGAAAAACCACCTCTGCGAGGTCGGGCTCTGGCACTGGTTCCTGCAGCATTCCAATTGTCCACAGTTGGTTCGGTGACAGGTTTCTTTCAGTTCTCAACGGATGAGCATTCCAGCTGTCCTCAAAAATCTGCAGATCTTTCCTTAGTCGTGGTACAAAGATGTACCCCAAACAGAACAGATGGACAGCGTTGGACAGGTCAATGAGACCCTCTTCCTCCAAACTGTGGAGCATGTTGTAATACTTTGAAGTTACACTCCAAACATCTCTCCACAAGCGTTCAATTCTGAAACATAAGAATTACATATTTGAAGACAAAACATTGTAACTGTCAAATTCTTTATTTAGAAATAATTTTGTAGTGGATATTACTTCCTACTGTTAATCACAAATATAGAAATTTGGATTTGGTTTTCAATGGTAGTTAAAAAAAAAGTAATTCCACACAAATTATTCAGTCAGTATTAAAAGGAAATTACTCCAATATTTCAGATACGCGTTTCTCTTGTTGATACATTGTCTTCCACAAAGGAGTTCAGTAAATTCCATCAAAAACATGAACAACCCTGGTCATTCACAACCTGTTTGGTTGCTTGTTTTGCTATCCATTTTTGCATAACAGCAACTTGTCATTATTGTTTTATGATGAAATGTTGCCAAATAAAGTTATTGTAGCAGATATTTTTTATAAAACAAAATTAAAAGAATCAAGCTTTTTATTGTGATACGGAGAGCGGTGCGCCACAAGGAGACCCTCGCTGTGGTCTTCATTGACCTGGCGCGGGCGTTTGACTCGGTGTCGCACAAACACATCAGGGAGGTGCTGGTGAGGAGGAAGGTCGACGCCGGCATCTGTGACCTCATCAGTGACGCATACAGGCACACCAGCTCCAGGGTGCTCACTAAGAGGGGGCGGACCCGGGCAATCCAACTGAAGGTTGGAGTTAAGCAGGGCAACCCGATGTCACCCCAACCTCTGCTTGGACCCCCTTCTTACATTCCTGGACCAAAGGGGCTCTGGGTACACCCTTTCCGGCCAGAGGATTACAGCTCTCGCCTATGCTGATGACCTGGTCCTTCTCAGCGGTTCCTGGGCTGGTATGGCGGTTAACCTCAGGATCCTCGAGAGGTTCCTGGAGCACACAGGCCTGGACATCAAAATCAAAAAGTGTGGTGGTTTTTTCCTGAGGGCCCCCAACCAGATTGTGACAGTCAACCATTGTGCCGACTGGAGTATCCACTCTATTCCCATCCCCTGGATCGGTGAGACCCAGTCTTACCGATACTTGGGGGTGGACGTGAGTCCGAAGAGGGGGATCCTGCCCTCTGACCCCCGGAAGGAGATCTTGCCCTTGCTCAGGAAGATCAGCAAGGCCCCCCTCAAGCCCACTCAAAAGGTTAAAATGCTCCTAACCTATGGCATCCTCAGAGTGGTGTATGGGGCAGACATGAGCCTGGTCGGTACGGTAGGCCTGAGGAGAGTCGACCTGGAGATAAGGAACGCGGTCAAATCCTGGCTTCACCTGAGTCCGTCCACCGCGGACGGTCTCTTCTATAGTGCCAAGGTGGATGGCGGTTTAGGGCTGCCCAGGCTTGAAAAACAAATCGCTATCTGCCAGGTCAAAAGATGGTGCAAGATGATGCAGGCCAAGGACGCCAAGTGTAAAGTCCTGGCCCCCGCGCTGCTTCCCAAGGCGGAAATTGCAAAAAGGTGGAAGGTAGCCACCGAGGTCGAAGTGGAGGGAAGCCTGCAGGCAAGCCTCGCCACCACCGACCCGGCCGTAATCGGTAGAAAGTGGAGAGTCTCAGAATTCGAACGATGGTGTGGGCTCCGGTGTCAGGGTCGTGGTCTCGCCACGTTCGCTAGGGACCCTATCAGTAACAACTGGTTGGGCGATCCCTGGGGACTTCATGAGTCTGACTACATTCTGGCTCTCCAGCTTCGTTCCAGCACGGTCAGCACCTTGACCACCCTCAGCAGAGGGAGGAGGAGGAACACGACCTGCAGGGCCTGTGGCAGGGGGTGGGAGGGCATTATCCATGTTGTCAGCCAGTGAAGATCATTCAAAAAGAACCGAATGGCCAACCACAACAACATCTGCAGATTGCTGTCTATCATCGGTCGTACCCTTGGATGGGAGGTCAAGAGGGAGTAGAGGATCACCTGTCCTCTTTTGGGAACGGCAGTGCCTGATCTTATCCTGATCAAGAACGGCAGAGGTCTTGTGGTGGACGTGGCCATCTGCTACGAAGTGAAGCCAGCGACCCTCAGGCGCAGAGCGGAGTCTAAGGTGAACAAATACGACAAATTCGCCCCGTCAATTTGTAACACCTTTTGCTTGACCGGCGTGAAGACTTACGGCTTCGTGCTGGGGGCGCGAGGGAAGTGGTATGAAGGGAACTCAGAGGTGCTGAGTGAGATGGGACTCCCCAGGTCCCGAAAGAAAGCGTTGGCTAAACTATTTAGTGCGAGAGCCATAAGGGGCACCACCAGTATTCTTAAAGTCTTCAAGAAGCTCTCCCGTTCAGCATAAAGCTGCCCACTTCACGTTTTAACAAAGTTCAAAATAGAAAGGTCAAGTAACTGTCTGCTCAGGTCAATGTTCGACATTTACACTGTAGGGTAGGACAGGGTGGTAATCAATCGCACATAATCAAGTTCACTGTTCTCCATTCGTTCCCTCCGTTAACTCCATGCTGTCATCAGAATGTGGCCACCTGTCCTACTTTGGGCCCACCAGCTGAGCAGGGCGTGTGGGGCCCCAACTCTGGTCAGGCAACACAATCACACCTGTGCATGTTCGTCCGTATTAGTGAAAAAAAGGTTATCAGTAAATAAACAGTAAACACATCGAGTTGGACAGAAGTAACAAACTAATTTGACTCTAAATCAAATCCTAAAAGTTAAATCTGGATCCAAATCAAATCCAATGAGTTAATATGGCTCTAAATATAATCCTTAGGAGGTAAATCTGGCCCTAAATCAAATCCTAAAGAGTTAAACATGACTCAAAATCCAATCCCAACGAGTCAAATCCAGCCCTAAATCACATCCTAACAAGTCAAACCTGGCCCTAAATTGAATACTAACGAGTCACATCTAGCTCTTAATCATATCCTAAGAGGTCCAATCTGGCCATAAATCAAATTGTAACAAGTCTAATCCGGCTCTGAATCAAACCCTAGAATGCCAAATCTGACTAAATCAAATCCTAATAAGTTAAATCTGGCTCCAAATCAAATCCTAACAAGTCAAATCTGGCCCTAACCAAATACCGACGAGTCTTATCTGGCTCTCAATCAAATCCTAAGAAGTCCAATCTGGCCCTAAATCAAATCGCAACAAGTCAAACCCGGCTCTAAATCAAACCCCGAAATGCCTAATCTGACTAAACCTAATCCTAATGAGTCAAATCCGGCTCCAAGTCGAATCGTAATAAGTTATATCCGGATCCAAATCTATCCTAACGAGCCACATCTGGCCCTAAATAAAATCCTAATAAGTTAAACCTGGCGCTAAATCAAATCCCAAAGAGTTAAACATGACTTAAAATCAAATCCCTACGAGCCAAATCCAGCTCTGAATCACATCCCAACGAAGGAAATCTGGCCCTAAACCAAATACTAACGAGTCATATCTGGCTCTAAATCAAATCCTAAGAAATCAAATCTGGCCCTAAATTGAATTGTAGCAAGTCTAATCCGGCTCTAAATCTAATCCTAAAGTGTCAAACCTGACTAAATCAAATCCCAACATGTTAAATCTGGCTCCAAATCAAATCCCAACTAATCAAATCTGGCACTATTTCGAATCCAATCTAGTCAAGTCTGGCTCTTCATCGAGTTCTCATGAGCTGATTTTGGTTCTAATCAATCCCAACGAGTCAAGTCTGGCGCCTAATCTAATCCTAATCAATCAAACCTGGCTCTAAATCAAATCCCAGCGAATCAAATCTGGCTCCAAATCTAATCCTAATTAGTCCAAACTGGCTCTAAATCTAATCCCAATCAGTCAAATCGGGGTCTAAATCAAATCCTAGTCAGTCTAATCTGGCCCTACATCAAATTCCAGGAAGTCAAATCTGGCCACAAATCGAATTGTAACAAGTCAAATCTGGCTCTAAATCAAATCCCATAATGCCAAATCTGACTAAATCAATTCCTAACAAGTCGAATCTGGCTCTACATCAAATCCTACTAAGTCAAATCTGGATTTAAATCAAATCCTAATGAGTTAATATGGCTCTAAATATAATCCTAAAGAGGTAAATCTGGCCCTAAATCAAATCCTAAAGAGTTAAACATTACTCAAAATCCAATCCCAACGAGTCATATCTAGCTCTAAATCACACCCTAACAAGTCAAACCTGGCCCTAAACCAAATACTAACGAGTCACATCTAGCTCTCAATCAGATCCTAAGAGGTCTAATCTGGCCCTAAATCAAATTGTAACAAGTCCAATCCGGCTCTAAATCAAATCCTAGAATGCCAAATCTGTCTACGAGGTTTCCAGGGCTTCCGTGTGTGTATTCTATTAGAGCGCCTCATCTGCCTTGCGTAGAGCGACAGGGTCCTGTTGACCAGGGCCGGCGAAGACTTGAGGGGGTGGAGGCCCCCCGGGGGGACGTCCTCGTTTCTAATTATGCGCTCCAAGGAAATCTTTAGGGTTCTCCCTGGCCGAGGTACCTGCTTATTCTTAGGTGGAGGGAGGGGGGTGAAAAGGCCCTCAAAGCCACTGGTGAGGTCGTCACCTGGTTCCCCTGCCCCTGGCTCTCTGCCAGCGCTCCCATGTTTTTTGGCATGAATGGAGAGGCCTCTTTTAGTTGAAAAACTGGAGGAGCAGGTCCCACACACAAAGGTGTGATTGGCTGTGGGGCGGTCACGACTGCCAGTTCCGCATTTAGCCGCATGACAGGTGGCACTCTGAAGGCCTGGCTTCAGGCTATTGCATTTAAGGCAAAACCAGTTGATTTTCCTCGCCTGGTGTTTCTTAAGAAAGTGAGCGAAGCTGTCCCTCGCCGTCTTTAGGAGGATGCCGCAGAGGGGGCAAGGCAGCTCTCTCCAGGGCACTTTCAGCCCAACTATTACTGCCGCGGGGAGTTTGGAGCCAGAGCCCAGAGCTCTCCTCCAGTTCCTGTCTGGGCTAAGAAACACAACGTTTCCCGCTAACAGGGGGGCCGAGGAGAGTACCATCCCTGCTGTTGAGGTGCTGGCTGGATTTGCCATCAGGAATGGAGCGCAGTCAGGATCGCTCCCTCTCAGAATGACAGGGCGATCGAAAGGACGTCCGTCACTGGCACTGTCAGACAGGCCGTGGATTTCCCTCTCCCCCGAGCTTTGAAGAGCAGGGGAGGCGCTCAGGTTAGCCAAGCTGCGGGAAGCAGAGAGGCCCTCCCTATTAGTCGGCGTACCGATCGTGGTGGAATGAGGGTAAGTCCGCTAAGTCGCGTGGGGGGCCCACCAGGACGACGGCCAGTGTAAATTGGCGCTCAAGGCTGTCGAACACGGCAAGAGAGAGAAAAGGTCTTAGTGATTCCACAGGTCCTTCACCCTCAGCTGCTCCGTGCTCAACTGGTTTAAACCAGTTGCTCTGCCTCAATAAGTGTTCCGTTGCCGTGGCATCTGGGCGTTGCCAGGGCAGAGTGAGTTAGGGCAGCTTAGTCCATCTTGTGAGACACCCCATCCGTTCTGAAGGGAGAAGAGACCACTGTATGATTCTTTCCCAACGGGGGTTGTTGAAGAGAAATAAATAAATAAATAAATAAATAAACTGTTTGAGGCGTGCTAGGGGTAGATCGCCATACCGGGTATTCGCGTAATACGTGTCTACAAATCATTCACAGTGACTATAGCGCAGAGGGAAATGCGGCGTGAGCTAAGCTCAGTGACGCTCAGGGCGTGAGGGAGACACTGTAATGGGACCTTGGTAGGTTCTGCCCCATCACCATGTTCTAAAGTACTTTTAGTAAGAAGACACTGGCCTTAGAGAAATATGGAAAGACATGTTACTCGGGCAGGCATTAGGAGCGGTTTTTGTGATAGTTTTACATACCTATAGCTCAAATTTAAATGCAGATTGGATTAGTGCGAATATCTGTTTGTTACAACCTAGAGGGTCGTAACGAACGTGACGGGTTACATAACTACAGAGTCTTTAGAGTAAAATGAGATTATGGGAATAGCCTATTTCAGCTCTAAATAGATTAATTGTTAGTAGGAGAAGAATTGTCAGTTGTGGGTTTATTTCCGTGGCTCAATGTTGGTAAAGTGTTTAATTTGCGGATGTATGATTGTTACATGCCATTCTATTGTTTACGTGTGGTTAAATGTTAGTGTAGTTATAAAGTGTTCCTTACCGAGACACTCTTATTCATTCCCGACATATGTTCATTACCGCTATGCTCATTTTATGATAATTTATTTAGATTGGATAAAAGAATTACATGAACTTTTAATTCTTCAATGAAATGGTCAGACTCTTTTATATTATGGTTGTGTTGTTCACAATTCAATGATTTGATACAAAATTTGAACAAAAATAGATTTTAAAAATTGTGTTCGTGTTACGGTAATGAAATAATTTTACAGTAAATAATAAATTTCAGTGATTCTTGAGAATAGGGACAAAACTGGTCCTATGGATAAAGCATGAAATTTGAATAAAATATACACAAAATATATTTTTTTCAAATATCTAACTAAACTAACCTGGGTCATGTGAGCACAACAATGTATATTTTTCTTTTTTTTGCTGAATATTTTTTTATTTTAAACATTGTAGTCGGTGGATGATGCCTGTAAAAGCCCTTGTCCAGGAGCAGAACTCAATACATTCTTATAGTTTAAAACAATTAAAGAAATACTAAAGTTATATATTATGACAATTAAGTATAAGTAGTCATATAAATAATTATAAAAGTATCGATAAATTGAATTAAAAATAATTTTTAGATATTTTCCAACTCCGTTGAAATTTGTCCTTAGTTTTTGTCAACACCGTCAGAAATGAAAAGAATGTAAAAAAATCAGGCATTATTGGGGGGCACCAGAACTTCTGAGGACCCCATGACGTTGTCTTTTCTCTTCCTTTGCTAGGAGGGCTAGTTAGCTCCGGTTAGCTTAAGTTATTCTTTAGTTTTTTCTTCTGTTTTATTCCTAAGTTGCTTGTCACAACCATGATGTGTCAACTCCATAACTGACAATTTACAAAACTTTGATGAAATTTTGCGAAATAAAAGCTTAATTTTGGTTTAATGTAAAGATTTCATGGACCTGACGAGCTACAATATGGCCTCCTTCAGAATAACATCATATAAATTGAGGTAGTTTGGCATTTCGTCAACTCCGTCAGATGTCAACTCCGTCAGAGTTTTTCTGACTCTTTCAGTGAAATTGTTGTCAAATCTCACTTAATTGTGCAACTAATTCATTTTAATGTATTTTACATGAATTGCATTACTTCACATGTACCAAGTTTTTCATTTTACTCACTAGTTTGTCACCACCTTCAGTTCTGTGTCAACTCCGTCATGCACTGTCAACTCCATCAGATGGACTTTTTCTTGTTTTTTGTTTTAAATAATATTTATTTTATTTCTTGAGAAGCATTTGTCTGTAAATTGAGTAAAAATATCACTAATGGGGTATTTTAAAAATCATTTTAGATTTATTTTTGTCAGATGGTGATGACAAAGTTTTGGGTCAGGTCGATTAAAAATGTAATTTAAAAAAAAGAATTCGCAACTGGGAGCCTGTACCTCAGCATCTTCATATTTTCTAAACATTATTTGTCATATTTGCACATAAGGTTGAGAAATAATTTTAAAAAAATATGGGAAAATTAAAACCCATTTTGTCCCTATTCTCAAGAATCACTGATTTGTTATTAATGACTAACTCTTTGTTGGTACCTTCTCCATTGTGGAAAAATGTTTGTGGTTTCATATTTCTTTATCAAATTGTGTTACGGTAATGATTTTATATCTTCAAAGTCGGACTAAAATGTCTAAGAATACCCTTTTTTAAAAAAAAAGATAATTATTATATTTCCATACGTTAGAAGGATTGACCTGTTTCCTGGCTTACTTATTGTGCTGGTCATGTGGTGTAACCTGATGGAAAGCAGGTTTATTGAGTTAAAATAGGGTACCTAGCATCTGAAGCACAAAAGTTAACCCCTGACACAGCACCCTTAATTAACGAGTACCTGTTTATGACACATTAGATGGTGAAGACGAGTAGAGGTCAAATCCATTGCACATGGAGTTTGAGAGGCTGTAGGGGTGAAGACTCTCATAATTGGCAGAAAAATAAAAGTAAATTCAGAAACTTTGTTTCTAAGTACCCTAAATGGATGGAAATTTATAAATAGCTGTTTATTGCATCATGGATGACACCAGTGTTGTGTTCAAGACCACCTAACCCGAGACCAAGACAAGACCAAGACCAGAGCGTATCGAGACCGAGACAAGACCAAGACTTTTAGGGTCCGAGACCAAGTCAAGACCAAGACCGAGGAAAGTCGAGACCGAGTCAAGACCAGCGGCCGTGCTACATGACACAATAAAATGTAAAATATGATCGAAATTGCTTCTCAGAATAATCTGAAAGATCCATATTCCCATAAAAAACACCTAGATATTAAATACTTAATACATTTTACCAATATTAAATATTCTGTGTTACAATGTGTGATGGTCTCGTGCCTTCCCTAAAAACATAACACCCTGGGAATTTGCCCATATTGCTCATATAAGAATCCACCACTGTTGCACCATTAAACATAGCAATTGAGGCAATGCCCTGATGGTAAATAACACTCAACCATGAACACTGACCAAGGAGCAACAAGCAAGAAGTAACCAAACAGAAGGCGCTCATCGTGACTGTTTTCACTCTCTATCCCAGTACATGAAGCCAGGTAGTCTGACACCATGGCAGACATTACAGTTGCCACTTTGAACAAAAACAAAGAGCAATGTGCATGCTCTGCGTGCTCTTTCATTCTTGTGTTTTAGTTATTTGTTAATTTAAATATCAACGTACATAATTAAATAATGATGCAGTGTACACAGAGCATTACTAGAACAAAGAACGGGTGTTCTGTCAGGTCAGATCGTCATATGCTTAGCACAAACTCACGGTGTTCTGTCAGATCAGCATACGTTGTCAGATAGTCGTACGTTTAGCTCAGACATGCATACGCTGTCATTACCATATGATTTTATTTAATCAGCAACATAGAATCATGACGTAGATCATCATACACTTGGTTATTAACAGTTGTATGGCATCCAGCTGCAGCCAGACCTACTTTAAATACACTTGGAAACCACGACAATGCATATGTATATCTATCTAGTTATCATATTATGTCATATTATAAACAATTTAATGACTTATTTTCGTCATAACTTGTTGCATATGCTGAACTGACAACTCCACTGACGGTCGGACTTCTTAAGGTGCATGCGCTGGCATGGTACTCACTGCATGTATGCTAGGAACATAGCATACATGCAGGAACACTCTGAACATCTAGGAACACTCTGTGGCATCTCCCCTTCTTCTTACAACACTCAGACGTCTGGGGACAGAGGAGACCAGTTTCTCAAGTTTAGAAATAGAACTGCTCTCCATTCATGTCTAATACAGGCCTCTAACTGTTCATTCGTCTTGGGCCTTCTTTGTCACACCTTCCTCTTTATGATGCACCAAATGTTCTCTATAGGTAAAGATCTGGACTGCAGGCTGGACATTTCAGTACCCGGATCCTTCTCCTACCATGATGTTGTGATTGCTGCAGAATGTGGTCTGGCATTATGTTGTTGAAAAATGCAGGGTCTTCCCTGAAAGAGATGAAGTCTAGAAGGGAGCATATGTTGTTCTAGAACCTGAACACAGTTCTCTGCTTTAATGGGGCCTTTCCAGACATGCAAGCTGCCCAGGCCACAAGCACTCATGCAACCCCATACCATCAACGATGCAGCTTCTGAACGGAGCGTTGATAACAACTTGGGTTATCCTTGTCCTCTCTAGTCCGGATGACATGGCGTCCCAGTGTTCCATAAAGAACTTCAAATCGTGTCTCATCTGACCACAGAACAGTCCTCCATTTTGTCTCACTCCATTTTAAATGAGTCCTGGCCCAGTGCAAACGGCTGAGCTTGTGGAGCTGCTTAGAAATGGCTTCCTCTTTGCACTGTAGAGTTTCAGCTGGCAGCGGCGGATGGCACGGTGGATTGTATTCACTGGTGATGCTTTCTGGAAGTAATCCCGGAGCCCATACTGTTGTTTCCTTGACAGTGGCATTCCTGTTTGAGGTGCAGTGACGTCTCCTCTGTCCCCAGACGTCTGAGTGTTGTAAGAAGAAGGGGAGATGCCACAGAGTGTTAAAAATGGCCGTGTTCCAACTTTTTGGGGATTTATAGACATTGTGAAATTTTGACTCAACATATATCTCCTGTAAAATGTTACATTTACTCAGATTAAACTTTTGATCTGCCATCTATGTTCTATTACGAATAAAATATTATATGTTGCCACCTCCACATCATTGCATTCAGTTTTTATTCACAAATTGTTTAGTGTCACACCTGTTTTGAAATCTGGTTTGAATATAAGTAGTACATGTATAGGAGATTATAGAAAAATCTGTATATAAATAAGATGATTGAGTGAGGCAGCTCTTTACATTTTCTACTTATTTGTGTATATAAAAATAAAAACGTATTATTTTAAAGGGATTTAATTTTGAAATTATAGATCATATGTGTTTGATATTTTCTAGTTGTCTTGTAGAGGTGTCCATCTGTCACCCAGAAGTGAGAGAAGTCACTGGAAACAGGAAGTTTTTCAGCAATGTGCACGGCAAATTGGTGGGAAAAACATAACAAATGACTATGTTGAATTGTCCCCACCGTCTGTGAAAGCGAAGCGCTGCTGAGTTAGCTCTGGCCATCGGATTTCTTACTAATTATGCAGCGCTATTATATTACTGACGATTAGACAAACATTTTCTGCCGCTGAGAGAAAACCACTGCGCATGTCCTGGAGTGCCGCGCGCGAGCGAAAGGTGGGGAGGGGAGGGGGAGGGAGAGTGAAAGGTGGGGAGGGTGGGGGGAGTAACACGTAGTTGCTTGGATTTTAATTGGTGCGTTTTGCATCCACTGAAAACAAAGATGTTAACAAATAAACTGGACAGTATGCTACACGTTTAGTGATATTTTCACAGCTGCGGTCTCGACTGGTCTTGAAATAAAATGCCGAGTCCTCAGAGCCCAAGACCGAGACCAAATGCAGTTGAGTCCGAGACGAGACCGAGACCATCAGAAAACGGTCTTAAGACTGGACTCGAGACCAAGACCGATCTCGAGTACCACAACACTGGATGACACACCATTTGTAGACGAATCTCAGTCGCACCACATGACATAATGAAACCACAGTCAAATCATATTGATGGAAAGACCCCTGTGGAGGTCCAATATGGATGAGAGACTGTGACTTCAGTATGTACAGCATTGCAAATATTTTATTAATTGTAATGGGTATAAATATTCTAAGATTTTAATCGGCTTGGTGGATATCCTAGAACAGGGGTGTCAAACTCAATTTCACCAAGGGCCACTTCAGCATATTGGCCACCCTCAACGGGCCACATTGACGGTACAAATCAGGAGTGCATCCCTGCTAAAACACACCTTAGACAAAAGGTTGACTTCCCTCATTCAGTTCATTCAGGGTTGTAGAGTCAATGGTCCAGGTGTGTTAGAGAAGGAACCATCTAAAGTTGCAGATGGTAGCTCTGGAAAACTAGACTTGGGCAGCCCTAGCATAAATGTATAAAAATACAATGTTAAAAATAAATTAAACACCTCATATTGTTAAATAACTGATTTAATGTATTGAAGTTTTAAATATTACATTTGACTTTCCATGGATGTAAAATTACTGCTCAGTTTAAAGATTACAATATTTAAATCAGTGTTAAAAGGTAAGCAAACAAATAATAAAAAACAAGTCACATGGGCAGACATTATAGACTGTTGTTGCACAACACCTCCCCCCCCCCCTTCTCTCTCTCTACTTCCTCTTCTGAGAGGAGGGAGATGTTGCTCCCAGCTCTCCGTCTAACGGGTGAATTGAGTTTCCTAAATCTGCCGAGATTTACCCTACCCAGAACTGAAGTAAACTCTGTTTAAGCTGGGTGCGAGAAAGACTAGCCTGGTTTCTGACGACCTTCATCCAGATGTCCCACCCTTTTTCACTCTGTGAATTAGCCAGATAGAGCAGCCCAGAATCAGCTAGCTTCACAGAGCACACCTGTTAACGGTCGCTCTTTCTCTTATTACAACTTGCACTTGTTATTGAACCAGGTAGGTTTTAGTGACTCGGGTGAGTCCCAAGGGTGTTGTTTTAGTTTTGGCTAAAAGCAACCTATAAAACATTTTCCACTTTCTCCTCCCAGAATCAAACTTCATAGCTATTTTACAACCATCAAAGAACTTTAAGGTTACTCATTAACTGAATGTCCACAACATCTTTTAGATTTTCTTAATGCTAATTATTTTATTAGTAAGGCAATTTTGCAAGGGTCAGTACAGCTTAAATCAGTAGCAGAAATAATCAAATAAGTAAAATCAATAATCTAGCCTATCTTTCCCTAATGCTGACACTGTGAACTAAAAAAGGAAAACTTTGAGAGAGGGACGGTGTTTGGCATTTTGAACCCCAGAACTGGCCTGATGATGAAAAAGGTGTTGCAGCAGCAGGAGGCTCCCAGTACAGGAAGAGTACTGAGTCAGAGCGGCAGATCTCGGGCCTCAGGGTGACTTCCTCATGCTCGTAGCGGCCCTCTCCTTCTTGTCTTGCAGCTCTGTAGCTCCTTTCTCCTCGTCTCACGATCTTTCTGGTCTCTCGAGATGTAGAAGGGCTGGTCTCATGGAAGGAACACACCAGTTCTTCCTCTTTGCCTTTGTTCTTTGTCTTTGTCTTTATCTTTGCCTTGGTCTTTTTCTTTATCTTTGGGGTCCCAAACCCAGCTGATGAGAGAAGTGCAATTTGAAGCCACATGTTGCGGGGCTAACGGGTTGGTCCCCATGTGCAGAACAGTCTTCGGCTCTGTGGCTCCGGCTCTTCTTCAGCTGCAAAGTTCTTTGTCCATCTCGATCTTGGCTCGAAGCTGCCTGAAGGATCCAACCAAAGATTCCTCTTTTGCACTCACCTTATATAGGGTTTATCCACCCTTTTGGTGCATTTGCATTGGCTAGCTTTGTTGCTGTGCCTATTTTATTGGCTGACTGCTTGGACCGATAATCTCATATCCATCACCATCTTTGGACATTATCACCTGATGTCTGTACTAATGTCCCAAGTTGCTCAACAGTCCTCTTGTGTCTAACCTTCTCTTAGGAAAGTTGAAGTTTAGCAATAAGGCGTTGGACACCTCCGCTCTCCCATCAGTTCCTCTTTCCACCTGACCTTTCACCTACCATCCACCTCTAACACAACATCAGTGACCTTTAGTTACAGTTACACATTTTACACCATTTCAAGTTCAATGTCAAAATCACATTCATAACCCCTTAGTTTATCTGATTTAGCATTCACTTATAATATTATAATAACCATTACTTATTAGTTACTCTTACAATCATAATGTGAGTTATTACAGACATTTCTGAAAAGAAACCAATAATAATTCATTATTCTAATCATTTGACACCATGTTACAGTTACTTCTTTCTCCTTTAAGTACTTCCATAAGTATAAGAGTAAGTGTAAATATTCTTATAATCAAACCAACATCAACCACCGGTTAAACCAATATTAATTATCGGCTTAATCATAAGTTATCATTATTAATTTAAGTATTTTACTCTGGGTTTTATCCAATTACTCAAAAGGTCTAGTTTTTATTCCTTAAACCTTTAATGCCCAAAATGAGCAGTCTGAACTATTTTTAATCACTGCAGGCTGGAAACTTCCTCTTTTTTCAGGAAACCTGAAAAAAGGTTTCCTGAAAACCTTTTTTCAGGAAGGAGACAGAAGGAGAGTTGCATAACTCTCCTTCTGTCTGACTATGATTTTTTATGATTAAATAGAAAAAAGTACAATTAAAGCAGGACACAATAACAACACACACAACCAGATTAATTTTATTACCGTCTGACTCTACTGTTGGGTCTTGATGTCACCTGTATAATCAGTTTTAAAGATAACTTTATTTATTGTTATTATTAAACTAAAATCTCCAGCATGGGGAAGTGGGATGAGCTCGACTTTTCTCGACAAGACTTTACGCAAAGATTTAGTATCAGAGGCAACTGAAATCAAATAATTTAAAAAATCCTTTCTGAATATCATTTCATGGTCTCTGAACTAAATGCGTCTTTCTGACCGGGAGCTGCAGCGTGTTGAAGAGTTATGGATCGGACGCTTTGGAGCGTCTGGTTAGGAAGCGCATTACAAACAATTGGTTTAAAATGGCGTGTTAAGTTCAAGTCTCCGTTACAGACCAGAGAAAACTAAAGAGAATGCAACGTTGTGTTAATCCATTTGAGGAGCCGGTAGTTTATCTTGAGGAAATAAATGACGATGCAAAAGTTAATTGTAACATGCGCAGTGCGCTGCTCAACCACTGCGGATGCGGCTCAGCCGCTGCGAAGACTGAGAAACCGCTGGGAGTTTCTAACATCCAGCGGATTTAACAAATGGAGCCTTCTGGGTTCACGTTACCCAGGAGAGCGGCGGTCTGGAGGAGCTGCACACATAACATCTGCGAAACCAGCAAAAAAAAAAAAAAAAAAAAAAATCCTGGTAAAAGCGCACACCGGACCCCGCAGGGTAAAACACTCTCAGAGTTCAGTTGATCTGTTTGGATCAGACAGATCCAACTGACTGATGAATTAGCGCAGATTTTTCTGCAGATGGGAACCAGGAGGAAGTGCGTCCAGACCCCAGTGGGTGATGTGATGCTAATGTAAGTGAAGTCGCTTAATTTAATTTATTAAAAGTTATTGGGGCCTCAGTCAGTTGTTTTTGTCACTACGGAGAAAAAATGTAGATACATTTATCTGCTTAATTTGTGATGGGATCTGGATTCACGGTGAATATTAACTAAACTGCATAAAATGCGACTAAACAGCCGATGTTAATATTATTGTAATTTCACGGATAAAAATAGTACATGACCGATTTTTTTTTTATGTTGTTGGTCAAGATAACGGATAACAAAAAAAGTCTAGCGCCACCTGCCGCCCTGACACCAACTCACACACATCTTCATTCACAGTCTTACTTGTAGATCGATTTTTCTTTTCTTGGACGTTTTGATGTTAGCTTGTCGATGTCTCAGTTTTATTCGCTGGGAAAATCAATAAGCAGCTTGAGGTGACTCTGCTGCTCTCTAGTGGCGAGAAACAGTATTGTTGGCTGGTAACAATCGAAATGCATTGTGGGAGATGTAGTTTGTAATCAATTCGTGCTCAAAACCTATTTTAAGTCAATCATCGGCCTATAAAATGCTGGGGCGGGCCACATAAAATGACATGGCGGGCCACATCTGGCCCGAGGGCCTTGAGTTTGACACATGTGTCCTAGAACATCAGAGATCCATCAACACTTACCTTCGTAGAAACAAAGACCTCCCCAAAGTCTTTGTGGATTTCCAGCCATTTTCCCTCCTGATAAGCCAAGAAGGAGGACAGGCTAACGGAAGAGCAAGAGAAATCCTACACTGAAAGAAAAAAGCTGTTCAGTTTACTTAATTTTATTGTGTACATCCGTCCCACACAATGCAAATAAGTAGAACAGACATATTTTCCCTCTTTCCCTCAAATACTTAAAGCTTGTCAAATCAACATATTTTATTTACATTAGATTACTTGAAAATATTAAGTTGAAACTACAAACATTTTATCTCTTACCATAATGTAAATATATTATGTATTATCAATAACTTTTTTTGTGTCTTAGCAACACTATTATAATGAATAACACCAGCTTATTTTTCATTGCCAGTATTACTCAATGAAATTGTGTTGGGCGAACACAATTCTACCATGTTAATGGAACACATGTTACAGCTTTAAATCCTACTAAATTTTTTCAAGTTATCTATATACCTTTCTAATGTAAAAAATTAAATAAAAAAGAAAGATCTTTGACAAGAAAGACAAAGAGTGCAAGTGCTGCTGAACAATTGAACTTTATTTAAATGAATATTTCTAAATCACACCATTTTGTATTTAACATTTTTTACATTTAAGACACAGAACATTTTTAAATTGAGTCTTACCTGAAATACAATTTTTATGAACAAACATGTTATTTAAGATATGAAATGATATCAAGTTTTGATATATTAATATTTAAGATATAAAATGGATAAGAAAATATAATTAAGCTTTATAAAACATATTAAACATGGTATAGAAAAGTATTTCAGATTTTAACAATGTTTTTGAACATGTAACATGACATTAAAGCTGCAGTATGCAAGTAAGCAAATTGTTTTTTTTTTTTTTAACATGTTTGTCAACATTATAACAATGTCATGTCAGTGGAAGACAGCGCTGGATTTCTTCCACAGATTGTCTTGCTTTCCCTTGTAAAAGACGAGTGAAATTTTATACAACTGTTTTTAAAGAACTTAATTTTTATAAGTTACACACTGCAGGTTTAAAAGTTAATCTGGAACATATTTGTACAAGAGATATACAAGATTATGTAGAAAAGTAAGTCGGATTTCAATAACACTATTTGACAGGGTGCCCATATGGCTGACATGAGATAATATGTAAAATAATTTTTTAAATAAAAGTTACATTTGGCAGCATACATGCTCAAAAAAGTTGAACATGTATGATGCTGATAATTTTCTAAATCATTTTATCTTTTATAGATATGTTAAAGGTCAACCTTTAAGCTGCTGTATGTTCCACTGAGAAAAAAGTTTTTTTTGTTTAAACTATCACTATATTATTACATTACAAACAATAAAACATCAGACAGAAAATTGGTGAAAAAAACTGAGCCTTGTCTTATACAGACACAATGTACTGATAGTCCTAACTAATATGTAAAAAGAAAGTTATAAAAGTTACGTACTGCAGCATTAATTTCATATTAATAAATGTTCAAACACAGTTTGTAGAAATCTGGGTAACACTTTATTTGACGGGGGTGCACAAGACTGACATGACACTGTCATGAACATAAAAGAGTCTTTATAAATGTCTATGAATGTTGTTATGAAGTGTCATTTGGTAAATAATGACACTTTTAATGCAAAGTTGCTCCAAAGGTTGCATTAAAAGAGCCAACTTTGCATTAAAGTGTCATTATTTACCAAATGACACTTCATAGCAGTCATAGACATTAGTAAAGACTCCTTCCTGTTCCTGACAGATGCTATGCCAGGTTTATGAAAGGTTTCTATCAACTTTATGGAACATGTACATGCTGCAAAATGTAACTTTTGTGACAATTCTTTTGTACATATTTGTTAAAATTATGTCAAGTCTGTATAACACAGCTTATTTTTATATCATCAGTCTCATGTTTTACTGTTTACTATGCAATATCATAGTGACAGTTTAAACAAATATGTGAAAAACCTATTGCTTATAAATATCACATACTGCAACTTAATAGTTGACCTTGAACATATTTCTGCAGTTAGTTATTAAAAAATAATAAATTTGTGTCCTGCAATGAGGAATACAACAACAGAAAACACGAAAAGTGAACATTAGTTCACTTTTCGTGAACTAATGGACTAAAATGTCCATTTACTCACTCATAGAGGCAGTTTTTAAGGAATAATGTCTTGTTGGACAGTTAACCTGCATCCAGTTCCATTGTTATCTTCTGTAACACCTCAAAAGTGTAGCGAAGGCCAGCAGGGTAGGCGAGGTTCAGCCCATATATCAGTCCAACAAGTATTACAACAGCTGTTGGCACACTATTCAAATTGGACACCACCCTGATGCCTTCATGGACGATCCTGATGTCTTCATGTGATGAAGTCTTTCAGATGAAAAACGCCGGTGGTGGTTCCAATAGCCTCTTCAATGGTAGCTTCATCCACACCCTATGTGAAGTGATGACAAGTTAATCTCTCTTCCTCTAGACCTAGATGCATCTATATATATAGATAGATAGACATTTCTCTATAAGAGCTATCTCTAAAAGGTTGGACAGATCAATGTAAATTTCGATGAATATAGATATATCTCAAGTATATCTAAACGTAGAGATAGAGATAGATGAATGTATCTATCCATGTAGAAAGAGATATACATATCTAGAGAAATCTAAATCTAGATAGAAATAATTATGTATGTACAGATCTAAATCTTTCTTTATATTCAGAGATATTTATCTATCTCTAGTTGCGTAAATACACATATACATACATACCACATACTCCTGGATGAGCTTGGCTGGATCTTCTCCCATATACATGCAGACTTCCTTAATGACACTCCCATGCAGCATCAACATCTTCACACTGAAGGAAATTAATGGAATTAGAATCTTTTTTCAAGCCTTATGCTTGAAGTTTAACAATTTACTTTACACAACTATTTTTAAAGTGAAGACATACAGTAGAGTTTGAAGTGAAAACAAGCAGGTGTAAAAGTTAAAGGTGAGAACATTTAACACAAGGAAAATGTAATTTTCTGCATTAAAAAAGTTTATGCAAAAAGATTGATAGTTGTGTTGTGGCTACATCACTTACCTCCTCCATTTGTGCAACAACTTGTCCTAGCATTTGTCCAAGCTGTCCTCCTCTTCTTTTGAACATCTTCATCAGGTTGTCAAAATGGAGATCCAGCTGAGACAAGAACTTTGACTGAAGTGGTATGGTGGTAATTCTCTTAAACTGAAGAGTTTATCTGAAAAAAAGAGCACAAAATAATGAGCTTCAAATGTTCAACACTTGTAAGAGCCCAACAATCACTGCTGCAGAAGTGAACAGTCAGGTAAATGTGCCTAGACATCTTAGATTAACATTACATCAAAAAAAACCAAAAAACTTGTATAACATTGTTTAAACAAACATACGTCACCATCAACACTTTTTAGTAGATATTTACAGAGGGCACTTTACACAAGACTTGAGCATCTGGAAGACATTTGGATTCAAATAAGATTCTGAATTTATACTCCATACTGTGCTCCATCCCAGCGCGCTGGAGCATTGAGCCTTGCCCTCCACATAGCGCCGCTGCCGCGGTAGAACCATTACATCAGCAAAACGAAACATGGAGATGGAGAGAATTATTAACGTAGCGCAGTGCACCACAGATAAGGAAAAATAACGCAGAAAACAGTCGAAGTACTCAAAATCCCTCTTATTCGTATTTTTGTCGCTTAGTAAGCGACGCTAAATGCAGACCCGTTACCATAACGACAGACAATGGTTCTGTTAGTGTGCTTGGGAGAAAGTAACGAGGCAGTTTTGATAGCTCGATAAGCTAGTGAAAAGCCACTAGCTTGCAAAGTGTTCGTGTTGCTTTTTTTCCTCATTGCTACTGAGTCAGTTACTTACAAATTTGATCAGTAACAACTGTTTTTTGTGAACTACTTTGATAAACGATGTACTGATCTGTACTAGAGCTAAGCCCCGGTGCTAATAACGGTAGCTAGCAAAGTGAAAACCAAAGAACATGCAGACGGTTTACAAATGACTTCTCATACAGAATGATATTTTTTGTGGAAACATTCCCAACTACAAAAAAATAATATTTAGATCACTTACCTAATCGGTCCACCTCCAAAGACTTGTCTTGTGGTCTTGTGGCTGAATAGTCAGAAGAAACTGCGCGGCAATCGCGATATCTTTAAAATTATCTTGTTTGACTTCTTATTGGTTAAGATTCAAAAGCCCGCTCTTATTGTCCAATCATATTTAATCCTTGTCTTTGTTATATTGCATCATTTCCGGTAATGATGAAACATGATTACAATGGTTTTAGTAATCTAATTTAATCACGTTAAATCAACATATGAAAAATGTGTAGTTTCATTATTGTTGGTTATTAAGTAAATTGTTCTTTATTCAATTGTGTAAATACAAGAAAGATGACTGAATTGTGTAGTATTAACTTATTTTGTTTGTGCAAATTCAAAAACCCCTCAATTCTCATTTTTTCAGTGTAGGCTGGACCTTCACAAGATTTAGCAGACGGATGCAGAAAAGCATTTTCAAATATGGCTGAATCAACATACAACATAAACAAGTGAGATCCCTGGGCTTATGGGGTCATATGAACTAAAAGAGCGACCAGTTATTTTAATACAGTCGGAAATCACTGCAAATGTAGGTCAGAAAGTTGGCATTCTGATTGACCTGACTAATACCAGTTACATTACTCACTCAGATTGAACCTAGGAGGTGCTTATGCACAGTGCTGAGGGAAATATCAGTCTTTATTTACCATTACTGTTATTTTATTATCACTCATTGTTTCTACTTTCTCTGCATTCAAGCCTGCCCGGATACGAGTCACACAAAATGGCCGAAGATACTCTGATTGGTTGCCTCAGACGTGTGGTACGTTCGAGGACATAAGAAAAAAGGATTTCATGTCGCATTCACTTACCTTTGACTATGAAGCGTAACATAATGCAATTCACAGGGCCACCGATAACACGGTGGGACATATTTCTGGTTTTATTCCGGAGTGAATCCAGAGCAAAATCAGTATAATAGCACTACTATATTGAGGTTGGAAGTCTCTAATGTCCCATGGACTTGAACTCAACCCTTCTCCTGCTGCCTCTTTTACTCCTGCTGGAGTTTATACCCGCTCCAGCAGGCGTGGGCTTCTGAGGGTTGAGAAGATGGCGGCTTGTAAATACTCGTCGCTAACAGGTAGAGCTAACGCTGCACAACACAAATCCCACAGTCCCCACCCCACTCCTGATCAGTCTAATAACCGGAGACACAAATTGTAAATAAAGGAGTCCTCCCTAAGTTATTTACATGGAATTACTTCTGCACTCGGCCTGAAGAGCGAGTCCATGGCGACGAGTGGGCAGACCGGATACCAGATACCTGATACCAGAGCTACGCTACTGCTCAGCCACAACGCCCGCCGTGCTGCGCCATGCTCAGGAAGCCAAAACCCCTCGCCGCAGCCCCTCCCGCCCCCCGATAGTCTCTGACGCTGGCGACAGCAAACACACACATAATATATGAGTAAACACACATATATTATGTGAACTCGGAAATATAGTGATATAATCTAATAGTGATATATTATAAGATATTAAGTCAAAACAAGCTATTAAATCCAAATTGAAGCTATTAAATAATCAGTAGCAAATACATGAAGGTTAAGAATGATCTAAATCGAGAATAAACTAATGTCACAAATCTAATAAACTTCAATAAGTGCATTTTAAGTATAAACAGTATGCTCTTATGGAATAGTGTGATCATCGGCACCCGAGCTTTATTAAACAGTGTCATGATTGTGTTTGCGGATATTTAGCTGCTCTTATGCTGTATAGAATATAGCTAATAACCTGCTACGTCCATGAGCATGAGTTGAAAATAGCATTATATATGGTTAGATAGGCGCTGCTGGGCACCGCTGATCAGAGGAGGCCCACTCCAACCGACACCCTTAGTTGCCTGGAAGTAGGTATGTGAAGTTCCATTGCTTTTGGTGGGATATTTTGTCTAGTTTGGTAGTTCTCAACATGAGCGGCACCACCCCTGGGCTATTCAGAGGACTGCAGGGGGTGCCGGCGAACATTTCCTAGGAGGGGATGGGCTGGGATGCTTCAGCAGGGCCTTAGGTCAACGGTAAACCCCACAATTGCGGGTGGAATATTGATGGTGGCCCTCACCCTCCTCGGCGTCCGCCAGCCTCTATAAGCCTGCTGATGCGGCTGAGTTTACTTGCTGACACGATACTTATACCTGACCTCAGTTGCTTACATAACAGTAAGCGACTGATCATTTGTTGTTTGGTAGGGTTCGATATATTTGTTTCTTAAATATTATATTTCATGACAGTGTTAGTGTCATGATGCTGGCGACTCCATGACACACCCACTCATTTCGCACATTAGGATTTGCTTAAGGACCGGATTGTTCTTTGCAATACTGTGCAGTAAACCTACTAATCCTATGTATCAGTAGATAGGTCTATATAGAGATGTGATTTATAGGATCTGGGGCTTTTGCTCTATGTTGAGATCTCAGTTTGAGGAGGACAGAGCTCAGGTTCAACACGCTTAGCAGGAGGAGGGGACTACCAGCAGTTTATTGGATTCATTATGTTTAATTGTGTTTCATTTGTGATTAAATAAATAAATAAATCGTAATGGTTAGGAGGTGCAATAGATATTTGGGAGACAGTGCAATAGAGACATATAAGAATGGGAACATCAATGTAAAAGTCCAATCAGCAACTAGGAGGTATCCATTAGTGTTAGACGGAGGAAGGGGGGGCTTAAATCTGGCTGCTGTGGGCTGCAGTACTGGCAGTCCAAAAAAAGAAAAATGTATGTAACAGAGCAGGTTCTTACTGTATCCCCCCATCCAGATATTATAATGAGCACAGGAGGATATTCAAATAGTGCACTTAAAGTGAGGCTACTTCGATGCGTGTTTAACAGTATGATGTTACATTAGATTGCTAAGTGGTAGGTTATTCTGAAGAACTTATCTGAGCACTGGCAACTTTTGTTTCGATAGGACGGCAGAACCATTGCGAAGCGTCGGTCAACTTCCTGTCTTGAGATTATTATTTTCCTTTCAATGTAGTGTGTTGTGAATGAAAATCTGAGTTGTTATCTCTACTGTAGAACATATAAAGTTCCTGTATTGTTGTTTTGAGTGTTAGTTCAGGGTTTAGGAGGAAACATTTAACGGGTCATACCACTGTAATCCCTAGATGGTTTCCACGCTCACCGTCGCGGGTTCCACAAGAGGAGGTATGAGGCTTTGTTTTCTGTGTTAATAAGTGTATTTTAAGTATAAGTAGTATGTTCCTGCAGAGTAATGTGTACGCCTTGTTGGGGAATCAGCGACGAAAAGGTGAGTTCCCCACTCAAACCCCGCGGCCAACGTCAACCCCAGCCCACGCCAATCGGGCAGCTCATCGGACGCCATTCCAGCCGAAATGTGCGGCTTGGGTGAATCACGTGCGCTTCCCGAGGCCCAGACGGCATTGCCCCCATACAATCTCTGTATGGGTGCGCTCCGGAGGTTGGGCGGGGCAGTCTCCCGAGTCACGGCTCTTGCTGGCGAGACGTGTCTCCCCTGTGACGACGAACCCGTGCCTTGCTGGGTCCCCCGGCATAGCCGCAGAACGCGGTTACCAGGGTGACCCATTTCGAGGGGTTTATTGTCTCTCGTCGACGGGGACACTGCCCAGTCCCCTCCGTCACCCAAGATCATGCGCTATATGGCGAACTGATTTCCCCCACCACCTCAAGTTCTCTCTTGCAAGAGACGCACCAACTCCGCCACAGTCATACTCTTAAGCCAAGAGGGGATTGGCCGACTAGGTGGTTCACTGCACGCCACGCCCACAGTCGCCGCCCAGGATATCTCGACTGACTGGCGGCTGCCGACAGGACGTCAGATCCCCTGGTTCCTTTTCCAAGTTTAACTTCTTACTCCTCACCTGTTCGGTCGTCTCGCCATTTCCCAATCCGTCAGCGACGAGCTGACGGATTGGGAAATGGCGTTCACCTTGGCGCTGTAGAAAAGGCAGTCGGCGGTCGACCGACTCAGGTGAAGCCAAGATTTAACTCTGGCATTTTGGGCCTGAGGAGAGCTGACCTGGAAATAAGAAACAGCTAGGCTCATGTCGGCCCCGTATATTACTCTAGGGATACCGTAAGTCACGAGCATTTTGACTTTTTGGGAGGGTTTGAGGGGGGCCCTGCTGATCTTCCGAAGTATGGGCGTGATCTCCTTCACCGGGTTGGAAGGCAGGATCCCCCTCTTCGGGTTGACTTGGACTCCCAGGTATTTATATGCCCGGGTCTCGTCGACCATTGGGACAGGGGCAGCGCAAATTGTCCACTCTGCGCAGTCATTCACAGCCACGCTCTGCTTGGAAGCACTTAAGTAGAAGCCGCCACACTTCTTGATTTTGACCTCAAGGCCGGTGTGATCCAGGAACTTCTCCAGGATCAGGAGGTTCCTAGCCATGCCTGTCCAGGACCCACTGAGAAGGACCAGGTCATCGGCGTAGGCGAGTGCGGTGATACTCTGGCCTGAGAGGGTGAACCCAGAGCCTCTCTGGTCCAGAAATGTGAGCAGTGGGTCCAGGCAGAGGTTAAAAAGCAGAGGGGACATTGGGTCTCCCTGTTTAACTCCGACCTTTAGTGTGATTGCCCGGGTGCGCCCACCGTGGGTGAGCACCCTGGAACTAGTGTGCTTATATGAATTGCTGACAAGGTCGCAGATGCTGGCGTCAACCTTCCTCAGCTCCAGCACCTCACGGATGTGCTGGTGTGAGACTGAGTCAAACGCGCGCGCCAGATCAATAAACACCACAGCGAGGGTCTCCTTGTGGCGAACCGCCCTCCGCACCACACCGTCAAGTAGCATCAGGTTAGTGCTACAGCCCTCGCCCCTAGTAAAGCCCTTCTGTGACGAGTGGGCAGGGCAGGCTTCGCTCAGTCTGTCACAGAGAATTTTAGACAGGAGCCTCAGGATGGTGGAGCTAAGAGAGATGGGCCTCCAGTTTTCTACTCTACTCAGCTCCACCAGATCCGAGCTCTTAGGGACCAGAGTTGAACGGCTCCTCTTGAGGAGCCTGGGGAGCTTACCATTGTATAAGATTGCATTGAAAAGGTAGGTCAGCTTCTCACCATCTTTGTCCCACATCAGCAAGTGGGGCTTCCTGATGCCATCAGGACCGGGCGCACTCTTACCCCTAGAACCTCTGATGGCCGCCAACACTTCACTAGGGGTTATGGCCATCAGTAAAGGTTCAATGTTGGCTTCAGGTAAGGTGCCAAACACGCCCAGTTCCTTGTACCTATCCTCTTTCTCCCACAGTTCACTGTAAGCTTCCTCGATTTTTTTAATGTGGATGTTGCACGAGGTAGCTTCCTTTCCGTCCAGAATTAGGGATGCGGCAGCCGCCGTGTCGTTCTTGTACAGGCTCTGGATGGTCCTGTATTTATCCCTCCGGTTTCCCTTGGTCACACGGAGCCTACGAGGTTTCCAAGGCTTACGTACGCGTATTTTATTGGAGCTCCTCATCAGCTTCACGTAAAGTGATAGGGTCCTGCTGACCAGAGCCGGCGAGGACTTAAGAGGGTGAATGCACCCCGGGGGGACGTTCGCGTCACTGAATCGATGTTCCAGGCAGCTTTTTAAAGTCCTACTAGGCTGGGTCGCCCGCTTGTTTGTAAGTGGGGGCAGGGGGGAGAAAAGGCCCTCGTAGTGACCGGCGTAATTGTCACCAAGTTTCTTGGTTCTCGGTTTTTTGCCAGCGTTGCCGTGCTTTTTAGTGTGTAGGGAGAGGCCTCTTCTAGTTCTAAAACTAGAAGAGCAGATCTCACATACAAACGTGTAGTTGGTCGCAGGGCGGACGCGCTTGTTGGCTTCGCATTTGGCCGCGTGGCAGGTAGCACTGTGGAGGCCTGGCTTCAAGCTGTCACATTTGATGCAGAACCAGCTGATTTTCCTCGCTTGATGTTTTTTGAGAAAATGCCCAAGGCCGTCCCTAGCCATCTTTAGGACCACATTACAGAGGGGACAGGCCAGCTCCCTCCAAGGGACTTTTAGTCCTACCGTTGTTGCTACGGGGAGTTTGAGACCTGAGCCAAGAGCCTCCTTCACGTCCCCGTCAGAGTTAAAAAACACGATGTTACTGGCCGAATGGGGAGCCGAGGAGGACCACATCACTGCTGCTGAGGTAGTAGTTATAGTAAGCGGAGGCCCGTGGCCGAAGATAGTATTCAAGGTCGTCAGACTGGGTAGAGATGAAGAGGACGTTGCTGTTAATCTCTCAGGTCTTTAACTCTCAACTGCTGCGCACTCAACTGGTAAAAACCAGCTCAACTGCCTCTATAAGTGTTCCGTTGCCGTAGTGACTGGTCGACAAACAGGGCAGAATGTGTGTTAAGGCAGCTTAACCAGCTTTGTGAGACATTCAGTCTGTTCCAAAGGGGATAACTGGTCTTGTTAAATGGCATCGCACCACGCTGTATTCTAGAATAAATGTCCACATATGGTTTACATTGTTGTGTTTGTCTGATTTAACCTTGTCTGTTTTGAGTTCCTAGTGCTGGCTGCTCCGGTCGTAAAGGAGAGCAGGGAGGTGGAGACGGGGTGGAGCAAGCTGGCCGAGACGGCAAAGTCGCTCACATCACTGCTCACCATAAAGAGGGGGAAGGGGAATTTTCTATGCCAATCTAGTTGGTTTTGTATATTTTCCCTTTTGTGTCTTGTATGTGACAAGATAAGCCAGTGTTTAAGTTCTCATCTTGTCTCTGTTGGTCAGGTCCGTCTATTTGAATTAATTTGAGTTGATGTCAGTTATTTTAATCTCCCCTATGGACACGATTTTGTCTTTCTACAGGCTCAAACTCTCATCCTGCCAGGACACGCAAGGAGCAGGAAGGAGTGCCAAAAGACCAAAGGAGATCGTCAAAGCCAGCCTGCTAGAATGGAAGGGCAAGTTGGAGCCCTCGTTTCTCAGCCAGGGCTGCATTGAGTTGACAGACCTCGCTGGTTGACGAAGCCACAATAAGAACCACTGGACAGTGGAGGCCAAAAATGCCCCACAAGACCTGCGATAATTTCTCAGTAAGTGTGTGAAGACTGTAGTTACAGCCACACAAATTTGATAACTTTCACTTTTATCACATATAACAGGTTTACAATAATCGTTTCTAATATTCGGCATAACCAACCACCAACCAACAATTCCCAAATGCTTCAGACCAATCCCGGAGTCAGAAACTCATCACCGCAAGCACCCCTAGTAATTAATATTTAAGTATGTCTACTACTATCTGATTCTATTATAAACGCTATGTTTGCCTTGTATTTGAAGCTATTATGTTTTTAGGGAGGCAGATTATTTCCCTGTTTATAGAGATCAAACATGAGAGTGTAATTTGGTGTGACCAGGTGTTGCATGGTGTGACTGTTGTAATGATACATTTGTGTGTTTGAGAAGCAGTTTCTGATTTCAAGATTTAAATACAAAGGCAATGCTTTGTATTATTGTTACCATAGTAGATTATGTTTAGTGTTTAATATTGTTTGGTATTCTATTACATGTTAAAGTATAACGGAGCATGCAACACTATGGGAATAGTTACAGTATGTATTTTGTCATTTATTGTTTTCATCTGTTTTACTAGATCCTACTGCCATCAAGCTGGGCTGTGATGAAGCACCAAGAATGGTCCAGGCACAAGACTAGGACGCGCGGGAAGAAGTCCAAGTCGGCATCTCGAAACAATCTAAAGAAAAGAACTGGGCCACATGTCACATGGGCACCAGAGCCTGAGCCAACCAGGCCTCATGAGGTTCCAAATTGAGCAGCTAAGACTGGGCAGAGTTCATAAATGCCTGGTTGTAAAAATTGCAATTAAAACAGGTATTGTCATTGTTCGCTTTGGCATTAAGGTACTCAGGGTTGGTAGTGTGTCTTTTAATCAACCACAGATAGTCCCAGATCAATTAGTATAATTTATGCCTAAAGCTAAAAATTGACAATCTACAAGATCAGTATTAGTGATTGACAATGGTCGGCTCTCAAGAGAGGTCAAGGGGTTGATAGACCTGGATAAAGACGCTCTGATTAAACTAACGTGATGATTTTGAGTCAGTTAACTTGCTCTATTTTGAAACCTTAACTCGTCATATATGGTTCTGTTTAAAGCAGTTAAGGTAGGCCTTAGGACGTGATTTAAGATGATCCAGGCTGAGGGAGATCAGATCTGGGAAGGCAGGTTATTCCATAGGACAGGAGCAGCAATAGAAGAAAGCTCATTCTCCTTCCTCTTAAGTCGAGTACAAGGAACTGTCAGTAGTAACTGATTATTAGATCATAAAGTTCTGGACACGGACCGGAAATTTAAAAGATCTTGAAGATAAGGTAGCCAGGTCACTGAAAGCTTTGAAATTTAACAAAAGAATCTTAAAATCTATATGGTAAAGGATAGGCAGCCAGTGTAAAGATGCCAGGGTTGGCATTAAGTGGTCATGCTTCCTGGTTTCTGTGAGGGGCCATGCAGCTGCATTATGGATCATTTGAGGTCGCTGAATCTATGATTTATCCATCCCTCTATATAAGGAGTTGCAGTAATCCAGACGAGTTGTTATGAAGGCATGAATAAGTCCTTCAAATTACTTAAGAATAGAAGTGGGAATTAACTTTGCTAAAGCCAAAGGTGGTAAAAATTTGATTTAACGACAGAACTAACATGTTTATCTAGTTTTAAAAGCTGCCACAAGTGAAGTTAGGATGCCTAGCAGAGGTCTGATAAAACCGAGCCAAAGAACCAAGAATCTGATATGAATTTGTAGTCTGAGGTTTTGACCAAATAATAGAACTTGAGTTATACTGTCATTCAGGTGAAAAGTTTTTTTATTTATTTATTTTTTTTTATTAATATGGCCACTGAAAAACCTAAACACAAGATAACACTAAGTATCTTTGAAAGTGATTCTGTAAATTTTATATTACATTTAGACTTTGAAGGGGTCATCTTTACAACTTAACCCGAGACACTAAACTGCCCTGGGTCCAATTGACCCGCTGGCCAAAATCAAGACAAACGAGTCCCGAAGATGATCATCCAGGTGGACCCCCAGTCCGAGCCTGCATGTCCAGACCCCAACTGTGCATTTCATCATGTGCTGCCCAGATCCTATGTCACACCTAGCTGGTGTGGAAGGCATACAGGTGCAAATGAGCAGGAACCGCCGAATGCCAGCGGTGATATCCATAAATGCCACAAATCATCCATCTACCTTGACATAGGACAGGGGAGGTTACAACCCACATGTTAACCCACCTCTCATAATTGGCAGGAAATAGAAATAAATTCAAGAAGTTTGTTTCTAAACATCTTAGATAGATGGAGACCCATAAGACAGGTGTCTAGCGCATCATGAGAAACACCCCATCAGTAGACAAGTCACGGTCGCACCACATGACATTACAAAACCACAGCCAAATTGAATTGATGGAAAACCCCTGAGAGGTCTAATACGGATGTGAAATTATGATTCCTGTATGCACAGCATTGCAAATGTTTAATTAATTGTAATGGACATAAATATTTTAAAGTTTTAATTTGGCTAGATGGAAAACATAGTACATCAATGATTCATCAACACTAACCCCTGTAGAAGCAAAGATCTCCACAAGGGTAGAAATCATTGTGGATTTCTAGCCTATTTTACGTCCTGATGAACCGAGAAGGAAAACAGGTTAACAGGAGAGCAGGAGAAATCCATGGCTGGACCTTCAGAGAACTAGCAGAAGGATGCGGGGGAGCATTATGGATGTGGCTGCATCGACAAAGAACGTAAACAGGTGAGGTCCCTGGGCTTATGGAGTCGTATGAACTAAAAGAGCGACCTGTTATTCTAATGCAGTTGGAGATCACTGCAAATGTAGGCCAGAGAGGGAAGTGTCAGTCATTATTTACCATTATTGTTGTTTTTATTATCACTCATTGTTTCCACTTTGTCTGCATTCAAGTCTGCCCGGATACGAGTCGCACAAAATGGCCGAAATGTTTTCTGATTGGTTGCTTCCGACATGTGGTACGTTTGAGGACATAGGAAAAAAGGATTTCGTGTTGTCTTCATTCATTTTGATCATGAAACGTAACGAATTGCAATTCACAAAGCTACCAGTAACATTATGGGACATATTTCTGATTTTGTTTCGGAGTAAATGTAAAACAAAATCAGTATAATAACACTACTTTTATAAAGTTAGAGGTCTCTAATGTCCCATGGACTTGAACTCAATCCTTCTCCTACGGCCTTAGTTACTTTGAATGGAGGAGGAGTTTGTGCCCGCTCCAGAGCAGGCGCAGACTTCTGAGGGTTGAGAAGATGGCGGCTTGTAAACATTGTCGCTAACATGTAGAGCTAACGCTGGCTAACACAAAGTCCATAGTCACCACCCTACTCCGGATCGGCCCAATAACACCGGAGATACGGATTGTAAATAAAGGAGTCCTCCCTAAGTTATTTACATGGAACTACTCTTATAATCAGCCTGAGGAGCGAATTATGGCGACGAGTGAGCGGACCGGGGCCAGTACACACCGCTGCAGGCAAGCAAGCACAGTCCCACTACCGTCCCCGCCCCCCACAAGAAGCACGCAAAGGTAATAAAACGAAATAACACGGGAACACCAAGGGACACGGTCGTATTTTCGTAAAAGCTACCACTTTGAACCTGAACGGTTGGCTGAATCGGATCTCTGATACCAAAGCTGCGCTACTGCTTAGCCATGATGCTTGTTGTGCTCCGTCATGCTTCGGAAGCTAAAACCTGAACCGCAACCTCCCCCTGATGCTATCTGAGTTTCCTTAAGCTTAATCTTGCAATCTGGGAGTTGATTCCATAGATTATAAACTTGGGCCTTTAATGATAAGAGTAAATCAAAATCAAACTGATTATTGAAAGTGAATTGAGTTGATTAAACTGGATTTGGAAGTGGGCGTTAACGCTGTTCTTATTCTAGTAGGATTATCCCTCAATTCTGGCTCAATGGTTTGCCGGTTAACACCTCATCTAAGTTGCTTTTAATCTAAGCTCACATGTATTCTATCAACTAGTGGAGATAATGAGTTCTCTGATAACAGAAAGCCATCAGAGACCTGACGAGGACAGGTGTGAGGTTACTATCTTAGAGACCAGGATAACTTTAAAAAAAGGGGGGGGGGGGAGGGGGCAGCAGGTTAAAGGACAGAATAGAGCACACTTGGCTCTAGGTCTCTGCAGTTCTAAAGAGGACATAATTGCCATGGATGGGACACACAGGGAACGAGATTGAATCCAGACTGTTGGAGGTAGTTGGTTCCTGTACCACATGATCAGATCCGCTATGTTTGTACAGAATCTGTGAGGGTGATCAGAAAGCTATTTGACTCATATAAGAGGGCAATAATTTTGTCCCTTATAGTACTGGTATTTGTGTCTGTAATTCTGATTACATTAATCTGAGATTAAACATTTAAGAAATGTTTCTGTATTGTTAATCATTCTGCTTTCCTTTCCCAGAGGGCCTCTCTGAAGAAGAGCAGAGACAGCAGCTCTTCACAGAACGCCCTGCCTTGACCTCTTCGATAGCTACGAAACCATCACCGTGAAGCTTCACAACTTGTCCTGTTTGATCCTGGGTCAAGGACTAGATGAGCCAGTGTGAGATAGATTGTGTTGTTAGTTAGTGGTAATCTTGGTGCTGTGACTGTGTGATGAAGTGTCTTTCCCCCTCCCTTTAGAGTTACAGCGCTCTCTGTGATTGGGATCCTAAAGGCAATAAAAAGAGAGGGGCAGGCAAATGTGCTTCAGAGCAGCAGGAGATTTGTAACTGAAAGCACATCTCTGTCTGTTCACCTCGCGAGTATTCAGAATCAAACCTTCTCTTGTCTTCCTGTGTTATTTGCTGTGTTTAAGGTGTCAACTCTGACAGACATGCAAGTGGTCAAAATGATGAATACAAACTAAACCGCTGGCAGAGATGGAAGACGGAGCTAGTGAGCTTGATAGACAGCAAGACTCCAACCCGGCAGGACCACTGGCGACTGGGGGTCAAAGTTGAAGAAGTCACACAAGAGGTTCAGCCTGATTTGTGGAGAGAGTACGATCAGGATAGCTCCATACTGCAATTCAAGAGGCGGATGGGGCGTGTAATGCTGCTTATGACATAAAAGTTTTAATTGTGAACATAAGTGTATGTGAAGTTGTTGAGAAGCAACAAAATGTTCTGTAATGTCTCAGTTCTAGAAGGCGTGCATGATCCATTTGTGAGTGCTTGTTATCCTCTTGGATGTGTCTCAGCATCAGCCATCCTGAAATCCAATAAGAAGGAGGAGGGGGCCCGCCCAAACCCAGATCCCCTACAGAAAGTTATGCTTGCTGGAGCATAATTGCCAGAAAGCCGATCAAGAGTGGGGACAACGGCTCATGAGTAGGCTGCTGGCTGATGTTTAAGAGGGACACTGAAAGTTTGAGACACAGAAAGCTTGAGATATTCAAAACTGTGCTGTCACTCTGCAATGCACCGCAATTGAATGTATTTATATTTTCATGCGTTAAAAGGATTGACCTGTTTCCTGGCCCACCTCTACTATACAAATCATGTAGTGCGACCGATTAGAACGCATGTTTATTGAATTAAAATAGAGTATCTAGCATTTGGAGCACAAATGTTAACCCCTAACACAGCATCCTTGATTGACAAGTACTTGTTTATAACACTGATGAAATGGTGAAGACGAATAGGGGTCAAATCAATTACACACGGAGTTTGAAAGGTTTATTGGGGTGAAGGCTCTCATAACTGGCAGAAAATAAAAATAAATTCAAGAATGTGTTCCTAAACATCTTAAATAGATAGAAATTTATAAAATAGGTGTTTAGTGTATCATGGAAAACACCTTATTTGTTGACAAGTCACGGTCGTACCATATGACATTATAGAACCACAGCCAAATTATATTGATGGAAAACCCCTGAAGAGGTCTAATATGGATGTGGAATTATAATTTCTGTTTGCACAACATTACAAATGTTTATTAATTGTGATGGATATAAATATTTTGAAGTTTTAAATTAGCTTGGTGGAAATCCTAATACAGTTGTGGTCAAAAGTTTACATACACTTGTAAAAAAACATAATGTTATGGCTGTCTTGAGTTTTCAATAAGTTCTACAACTCTTATTTTTCTGTGATAGAGTGATCGGAACACATACATGTTTGTCACAAAAAACAGTCATAAAATTTGGTTCTTTCATAAATTTATTATGGGTCTGCTGAAAATGTCACCAAATCTGCTGGGTCAAAAATATAGATACAGCAACAAAATTTGTCAATTTTGGTGATGTAGCGAGTTGTGTCAATCAAATTAGCTTCATGTCATGGCCTATTCACTTCTTGTAAGTGATTCTGATTGACTACAGCTGTTGACTTTTCATGAGCCCATTTAAATAGGGCTCATTTGACCCAGTGATTAGACTCAGCTACAAAAGCTACAATGGGAAAGTCAAAGGAACTCAGTGTGGATCTGAAAAAGCGAATTATTGACTTGAACAAGTCAGGGAGGTCACTTGGAGCCATTTCAAAGCAGCTACAGGTCCCAAGAGCAACTGTGCAGACAATTATACGCAAGTATAAAGTGCATGGAACACTTGTGTCACTGCCACGATCAGGAAGAAAACGCAAGCTATCACATGCTGCCGAGAGGAGATTGGTCAGGATGGTCAAGAGTCAACCAAGAATCACCAAGAAGCAGGTCTGCAAGGATTTGGAAGCTGATGGAACACAGGTGTCAGTCTCCACAGTCAAGCGTGTTTTACATCGCCATGGACTGAGAGGCTGCCGTGCAAGAAAGAAGCCCTTGCTCCAGAAAAGGCACCTTAAGACTCGGCTGAAGTTTGCTGCTGATCACATGGACAAAGATAAAACCTTCTGGAGGAAAGTTCTCTGGTCAGACGAAACAAAAATTGAGCTGTTTGGCCACAACACCCAGCAATATGTTTGGAGGAGAAAAGGTGAGGCCTTTAATCCCAGGAACACCATGCCTACTGTCAAGCATGGTGGTGGTAGTATTATGCTCTGGGGATGTTTTGCTGCCAGTGGAACTGGTTCTTTGCAGAAAGTAAATGGGATAATGAAGAAGGAGGATTACCTCCAAATTCTGCAGGAAAACTTAAAACCATCAGCCCGAAGGTTGGGTCTTGGGCGCAGTTGGGTGTTCCAACAAGACAATGACCCAAAACACACATCAAAAGTGGTAAAGGAATGGCTAAACCAGGCTAGAATTAAGGTTTTAGAATGGCCTTCCCAAAGTCCTGACTTAAACCCCATTGAGAACATGTGGACAGTGCTAAAGAAACAGGTTCATGCAAGAAAACCATCACATTTAGCTGAACTGCACCAATTCTGTCAAGAAGAGTGGTCAAACATTCGACCTGAAGCTTGCCAGGAGCTTGTGGATGGCTACCAAAACCGCCTAGTTGCCGTGAAAATGGCCAAGGGACATGTAACCAAATACTAATGTTGCTGTATCTATATTTTTGACCCAGCAGATTTGGTGACATTTTCAGCAGACCCATAATAAATTTATGAAAGAACCAAATTTTATGACTGTTTTTTGTGACAAACATGTATGTGTTCCGATCACTCTATCACAGAAAAATAAGAGTTGTAGAACTTATTGAAAACTCAAGACAGCCATAACATTATGTTTTTTTACAAGTGTATGTAAACTTTTGACCACAACTGTACATCAATGACCCATTAACACTTACCTTTGTAGAAGCAAAGACCTCCACAGGTGGAAATCATTGTAGATTTCTAGCCTATTTTCCCTCCTGATAAACCAAGAAGGAAAGCAGGCCAGCAGAAGAACAGAAGAAATCCATGACTGGACCTTCACAAGAACTAACAGAAGGATGCAGAAAAGCATTTTCAAATGTGGCTGCATCAACAAACAACATAAGCAGGTGAGGTCCCTGGGCTTATGGAGTCATATGAACTAAAAGAGCGACCTGTTATTCTAATGCAGTTGGGAGTCACTGCAAATGTAGGCCAGAGAGTTGGTGAACCTAGAAGGTGAGAACGCAACACTGCTTATTCACGGTGTCGAGGGAATGTCGGTGATTATTCACCATTACTATTTAATTATCACTCATTGTTACCACTTTGTCCGTATTCAAGTCTGCCTGGATACGAGTCACACAAAATGGCCGAAAATCCTTTCTGATTGGTAGCTTCGGACATGTGGTACGTTTGAGGACGTAGGAAAAAAGGATTTCATGTTGCATTCATTCCCTTTTGATCATTAAACGTAATATATTGCGATTCGCAAAGCGACCAGTAATACGATGAGACATATCTCTGGCTCCATTTCGGAGTAAATGTAAAACAAAATCAGTATAATAACACTACTTTTGCAAAGCTGGAGGACTCTAATGTCCCATGGACTTGAACTCAACCCTTCTCCTACGGCCTTACTTTACTTTGCATGGCGGAGGAGCTTTTGCCCGCTCCAGAGCAGGCTTAGACTTCTGAGGGTTGAGAAGAAGATGGCGGTTTGTAAACATTTGTCGCTGACAGGTAAAGCTAACGCTGCATAACACAAAGCCCATAGTCACCTGCCCCCCTCCGGATCAGCCCAATAACACCGGAGACACGGATTGTAAATAAAGGAGTCCTCCCTAAGTTATTTACATGGAATTACTTCTGCATTTGGCCTGAAGAGCGAGTCTATGGCGACGAGTGAGCAGACTGGAGCCAGTGCACGCCGCTGCATGCAAGCAAGCACAGTCCCACCACCGCACCAGCCCCCCACAAGAAGCATGCAAAGGTAATAAAGCGAAATAACACGGGAACACCAAGGGACACGGTCGTATTTTCTAAAAGCAACAACTTTTAGCCTGAACGGTTAGTTGGATCGGATCTCTGATACCAAAGCTGCGCTGCTGCTTAGCTATGACGCTTGTTGTGCTCCCTCATGCTTCGGAAGCTAAAAACCCGAACCGCAACCTCCCCCTGATGTTAGCGGCAGTATACTTGGAAAATAAGATAAAAATGAAGTGGCACACATTGTCCGTTAGATTGTTTCACCCAAACCGCACATTTTAACTGGAATAACGTCCGACAAAACTGCCCAACCAGCGCAAGCCAGAGCCAACGCCAGCCACAAAGTCTGAATAGAAAACCCACCCTCCCATCGCCGACTCCACAACGAGGCGCACATCTTTAAAAACTTTAACCAGCTGATCTGTCTGGGCTTCGGATCAGTGCAGAGACCTTAGCCAAGCCCTTCAAAACTCCTTCCATAGGACGTGTCTTGTCCGCCGTCAGTTAGCCGATCGTTGCCGTTGCTTACCGGGCTGCTGGCACCAGACTTGCCCTCCAATGGATCCTCGTTAAAGGATTTAAAGTGTACTCATTCCAATTACAGGGCCTCGAAAGGGTCCTGTATTGTTATTTTTCGTCACTACCTCCCCGAGTCGGGAGTGGGTAATTTGCGCGCCTGCTGCCTTCCTTGGATGCGGTAGCCGTTTCTCAGGCTCCCTCTCCGGAATCGAACCCTGATTCCCTGTTACCCGCGGTCACCATGGTAGGCACGTAGCGTACCATCGAAAGTTGATAGGGCAGACATTCGAATGAGACGTCGCCGCCACGGAGGGCCAGCGATCGGCCCCAGGTTATCTAGAGTCACCAAAGCGGCCGGGGCGGGCCCCGCCCCCCTGGAAAGGGGGGATGAACCGCACCCCGCATGGGTTTTGGGTCTGATAAATGCACGCATCCCCGACCCCCCGCCCCGAAGGGAGGGGGCCGGGTCAGCGCTCGTTTGCATGTATTAGCTCTAGAATTGCCACAGTTATCCAAGTAACGGTAGAGCGATCAAAGGAACCATAACTGATTTAATGAGCCATTCGCAGTTTCACTGTACCGGCCGTGTGTACTTAGACTTGCATGGCTTAATCTTTGAGACAAGCATATGCTACTGGCAGGATCAACCAGGTAGACCCCCTGCAGGACAGGGAGAGCCTAGGCCGGCGGCGGAGGGGGGAGTTGCCCCGGCGCTGCGACGGATCGCTTTGGGTCCGGGGGAGAGCTCCCCCGATGCGCGGCTTCGGCTCCCATCTGGGGAGAGAGAGAGGATGGAGGTGCCTAGCCTCCAAAGTTCACCCCCACGGTCGTGCGGAACCCGGCGGATCTCGGAACTGCGGATGCCCTGGCGTCGTCTGTGATAGAACGCCCTTTATCCAGGGGAGGGCCGAGAACCGAGGTGCGAGCCCAGACGGGGCCGGGGGGGTGGTGTAACGGTGTCAGGCGTAAAGGTTTGGAGAAACACGGTGATTCCCGGAGCCGCCGCCGCAATCGGAGGGCGGTCCCCCCCGTCACGGGAGAGGGGGGGGGACACCGAGAGCCCCGCCGCAGCGGTGGGACCGGTGTAAGACGGCTGGGTCAGACGGTTCGTCTGGGTCTCGCTACCGACGGGTCGACCGCGGGCTGGAACTGGAAGGCGGGGGCGTGGGGGGCACCCCCCGCGGAACGTCCGTGCCCGGGTCTAGAGGCGAGCCTGCAAGGCTGGAGGAACCCTCCGCTGAAGCGCCGGTGCCAGAGCATCCGGGGCCGGCGGGAGCCCTCCATGGCAGGCCACGAGTGCTGTTCGGTCGGATCGTGTGTGTAAATGTGTGTGGGGAGTCATCCGCAGGAGCTCCAGACTTCCAGCGGGGCACCTGAGCGGGGGTCAGCCCGCTGACAGTGCTCCTTCTTCGGCCCGGGTCCGGGGAGACTCCGCGCTTTTATTCCCGCTTCCGCGGGGCTCCACGGAGCTCCGGCCCGACCGGGAGGACCCCAGGCCCATCGGAGGGACCGTGGGGACTCACCGGCCGAACGGGAACCCGCTGCACGAAAGCCCCGGTTCTCCGACCGAAGTGCGACTTTTGGCCGAAAAAGCGTTAAAAACGGCCGAAAATGGGGGAAAAGAGGGCTGAGACCCGCTTAGATGGACTCCCGAGACTTCCAGGATCACGAAAATATGTCAAAGTGTTGAAACACTTTGTCATTTTTCCACCCAGACCCTCTTTTCCAACTCTCTCCTGTAATCGTTCCGGCAGTGATTTTCGTCGTAAGGTCCCGAAGTCGACTTTGACTTTCACTGCCAAAAATGTTTCCCGTGGTCTATCAGTACTACTTTTTTTTAACACCCCGTATCTCCCTCATTTTTTAAGATAGAACCGTACGGACCGCACCGGGCTGTTCCACGGGCTCCGGAGATTCGAACCGTACTCGGTTTTCCCGGATAAAACGCATTTTTGACCGATTTCGGAGCTCGTTTCCGGGTAACCTTCTTTCGCTTCTACCGCCGGCTGGGAACGTCCTAGAGACGATCCGAGACCACCATCGTGTTCCCTGCGATGCAAGCTTTCAGGCAATATATGGTTTGCCTGGGTGCGTTGCGTTTTTAAAGATCAAACCGGAGCTCCGGAGGTCCAGACCGGGCCTCGGCGGCGGAGCTGGCCGGGAGGGCCGCGCTAGCAGGCGGACGAAATCTGCAGCTGCTCACCGCCGAGTCTCCCCCTCTGGAAGTCCGGTTTTCGGACCTCCACCCAGGCTTCCGGGACCGACACCGCCGTGACCGGGGCCGTCTCCCGAACTCGATGATCCCGGTCTCGGTTCGGTGGGACCCCGGGAACCGGCCCGGAGGTCCGGTTGGGCCCAAAACGGTTAGAAATTCGTATAAATTCGGGGGAACCTCCCAGCGGAAATCGGAGACCACCAGGGCCATCCGCGGACCGGCCCGGATCCGACCGTGTGCGGCTCGCCCGGGTTCCGGTCCGTTTGGACCGCCTTATCGCGGGGCAAAGCGGCCCGGTTTGACACTAATCGGTTAAAAATCCGTAGAAATTCGGGGGAACGTCCTAGAGACGAACCGAGACCACCGCCGTGTTCCTGAGACTCGCACGGTTCCAACGGTATGCGGCATGCCCGGGTTCCAGCCAGGGGAACCGGTTCTGGAGGACCCGGACCGGAGCTCCAGGCAGAGAACCACCGGGCCCGGAGATCCTGGCAGGGGACGACCGGGAATGGAGCTCCAGGCCCGCACACACATGCAGGGAACCGGGCATGGAGCTCCAGGCCCGCACAGCCATGCAGGGGACCGGGCATGGAGCTCCAGGCCCGCACACACATGCAGGGGACCGGGCATGGAGCTCCAGGCCCACACACACATGCACACAACCGGGCATGGACCTCCAGGCCCCCACATCCATGCATACAACCAGGCATGGAGCTCCAGGCCCCCACACCCATGCACACAACCGGGCATGGAGCTCCAGGCCCGCACACAAATGCAGGGGACCGGGCATGGAGCTCCAGGCAGAGAACCGGGCCCGGAGCTCCAGGCAGGGGACCAACCGGGCATGGAGCTCCAGGCCCGCACACACATGCAGGGGACCGGGCATGGAGTTAGTGACGCGGTCCATGGAGGTATGGACCGCGTCACTAATTTGATGACGAGGCATTTGGCTATTTTAAGGGGGTCATTGTTGCTCTCCGCCGTTACACGCTCCTCACTGAAGGTGCCACATGCTCCTCCAAGGCTCGGGCGGTGTTACCCTCACATAACCTGCATGTGACTGATTCCGAGGGGTGGTCTGGATACTATCCTGGTTGTACCAGGGTTAGTATCCTGCCTGTGACGGCCCAGAGGGCACCAAGGCAGCTTTGCCCTACTGGGATCTCTGTCAGAGCTGCCCAAAGCGGGTGCAGGGTGACCCGTTTCGAGGAGTTTAATGTCTCTCGTCGACGGGGACGCCGTTCCAAGTCCCCTTCCGTCACCCGCAGAAACACGCTAGTTGGATTCAGGTTCCCACCATCTCTATCTAGAGGAAGATGACCTCTAGACATTGCCAACAATCCAGCCATGGTCAGCCCGGGGAAAGTTCTTGGTGTGAAACTTATAAGTACAATATAATAAACACACCAGATGAGATTTAAGAACTTTATTAAACTCAAAGAAGCAAGGAACAACAAATATGCATAACAAGCAAGAAAGTACCATTAGCGAGTGAGTTTTTTGAACATCTTGATCAGTCTCGCTGTCCTCTGAATGGTCTTTGTGGAGATGTGTCTTGCAAGTCTTCTGCTTTGGCTTTTGGATAAGCCTAGCATCAGCAAGACTTCGGAGTTCTCCTTGTGCCATTTGCCTCTGGCTCCTATCAGGAAGCCAAACACATGTACTTGGGTCAAGTTGAAGGTTTCAGCTACAACTGAGCTGAATTTGCCATATTTTTCCACTTTCCTTTCTACTCTCCTTCTGAGGGTACCTGCTCTCAGCTCAAAGCAGATAGCCACATCCACAATCAGGCCAACATGGCCTTTGATCATGATGAGGTCTGGGACAGCCATACCCAGTGTTTCATCAGTGATTCTTTTTTCCTGCTTCACCTCCCAGTTTAGTTTGGTAGCCTCTGTTGCCAGGAGGTTACAGACCATGTTGTGGTTAGCCATTCTGGGTTTGCGCAGGATTTCACAGGAGCTGATCACATGCGGTAGTCCTTCCCATCCCTTATGGCATAACCGACGACAGCCGTTGTGGTTCATGCCTCTGTTCATAGTGGTGAGCGTGTTCACCGTCTTTGATCTGAGTTGCAGAGCCAGTATGAACTCTGACTGGCTCAGCCATCCAGTGTCCTTAAGCTAATGGTTGCTCGTCGGATCATCTTTAAAGGAGAAAATGCCACGGCCTTGGGACTTTTGAGAGATCCATTTCTGGAGTTCAGCATCCCTCT
This sequence comes from Poecilia mexicana, assembly GCF_051168715.1. Taxonomy (NCBI): domain Eukaryota; kingdom Metazoa; phylum Chordata; class Actinopteri; order Cyprinodontiformes; family Poeciliidae; genus Poecilia; species Poecilia mexicana. The sequence continues at coordinate 34,209,613 of NW_028263371.1, forward strand.
ATTTTTAGGCCAATAGTGGCAGGCCTCTCCTTACTCAGGACTGTCTGTAAGTTCCCATTCGGTTTGTTGCCATGTACTGTTTTCCATCTCACCTTAAGGTCATTCTTGGGGAAGAATGTAGCAGCCAGGGATTGGCATTGAGGGTCATCACTCTGCAACATTTTGGCCCATCTTCTCAGCTGGGCAATTGGGACTTGTGTTTCCAGTTTTTGTAGACCCAGGCCACCGTCTCTTTTTCTTGAGTAGAGGACCCCGTTAGTGGTTGATGGCTTCAGGTGCAGCCACTTTTTGACCTTTTGCCTCACCATTCTGTCAGTTTCTTTCAGGTCAGAAACTTGGACCATGCTCATCTCCGTTCTGTATAGCGTCCTGGGTATGCCATAGCAAGTCAACAGTGTAAGCCATTGCGTGGGCTTAAGTGGAGCAGCCTCAATCCTTCAGAGTGTTTCAGTCATTTCTTTCTTCAGATCATGGGGTAGGATTCCCTGCATGGGACCTACCTCAACTCCTAGGTATTTTGTGGAGTGTGATGGATTGAGCATGGGGATCTGACAGTCACCAATGAGCCAAGGATCACAGATGTTGACAGTCATTGATCCCAAGGATTCACGGAGGTAAAACCCATTGCACTTGTGGATTTTAACCTTCAGTCCTGTGTTGTTGAGGAAACAGTTCAGGATCTTAAGGCAGATGAGATTTTAGAACTTTATTAAACTCAAAGAAACAAGGAACAACAAATATGCGTCTCGCTGTCCTCTGTATGGTCTTCGTGGAGAGGTCTCTTGCAAATCTTCTGCTTTGGCTTTTGGATAAGCCTAACATCAGCAAGACCTCAGAGTTCTTGTGCCATTTACCTCTGGCTCCTTTTGGGAAGCCAAACACATGTACCTGGGTCAGGTTGAAGGTTTCAGCTACGACTGAGCTGAATTTTCCGTATTTTTCGACTTTCCTTTCTGCTCTCCTTCTGAGAGTACCTGCTCTCAGCTCAAAGCAGATAGCCACATCCACAATCAGGCCAACGTGGCCTTTGATCATGATGAGGTCTGGGACAGCCGTGCCCAGTGTTTCATCAGTGATTCTTTTCTCTTGCTTCACATCCCAGTTTGGTGGCCTCCGTGGCCAGAAGGTTACAGATCATGTTATGGTTAGCCATTCTGGGTTTGCGTAGGACTTCACAGGAGCTAACCACATGTGGTAGTCCTTCCCATCCCTTGTGGCATAACCGACAACTACCGTTGTGGTTTGTGCCTCTGTTCATAGTGGTGAGAGTGTTCACCGTGTTCGATCTGAGTTGCAGAGCCAGTATGAATTCTGACTGGCTAATCCTCATCCACTCCTCTCATCTTGAGCACTTCCGTGATGTGCCTGTGTGAAACAGAGTCAAAGGCCCTGGCTAAATCTATGAAAACTATTGCCAGTGTTTCCTTTTTCCTCCAGGCTCTCTTGATGAGACCCTCAACGATCATCAGATTGGAGCCACAGCCTTGAGTTCCAGGCCCGAGAACCAGGCATGGGGCTCCAAAGAGCCAGGCTCTCCACAGTCACCTGTGCACCCACACTTAAGCACCCCTCCTCGGACCAAACCCAACAGCATGCGGGCCCTGGAAGGTCGTGCCCCTGGTAAGGCAGAGCTTGGGGGATGGGAAGGGGGTTGGAGGGGGGCCATTAGACCCTGTGTTCGGTCTATCTAACCCTACCCTAACCCTTCATTTACCTGAGACAAATGGACAAGAAGAAGGAAAGAAAGAAAGAAAAGCAAAGACGTGTAAAGATGTTTTTGGAGAATTGCGAGAGGAAATCTGATTTGTTACTCCCGTGTAGAAAGTTTTATAGTAAAGCCGTATTCTTGTCTTTAATTTATTCAAATAAGGCGTATCTTTGCTCATCCAACCAGAAGCTGTCTCTGACCCTCTTTAAAAGTTAGAAACTCCCTGCAAGTTACGATCTAAGGTCATTTGTCCCCTTTTGTCTAAATAAAATGGAAGCAGAGACTCTCCTGAACTCCTGCTGTTTTATGGCTTTTGATGGATCTGTGTCAAAAGCTGGAACTTCTCCTGATTGTCTCCTGACAGTTCAAAAGATATTAGCAAACCATCTGCTGTAACTACAGGTAAAATAAAGGTCAATAGGGTAGAATAAGTTATTAATTTTAAAACTATAATTAGGCTATTTCAATGAAGACATATTAAGTTTTAAAACTAGCATATTTTAAATTAATTTTCTTAACAATAGTTACTTCATTTTTCCGAACAGTGCCCAGTCAGTCTGACTGTTAGTTAAAGTGTGTTTGTGGAGTTGCTATACAGAACAGAAAAACAGCTATCATCTACTAAACCTATTCTTGGGATCTTGCTAGCACACCAGTGTATTTTTTTTAATAAAATTGATTGACTTTTACATCATCAACTTGTCTGTACTGGAGTCTGTGCCCTTGTTTGAGCATGCATGACCTGCCCTGATTCATCCAATAAGATGGTGAATCCAGCTGATCAGCATTTTCATTAATTAAAATAAATATGCAAAGTTTTATAACCAAACAAAATACATTGAAAGATAAACAAATGTGCATACAGAGATGATTTTATTGTAAGACAGAGACACTAACCAACATTTTTATATAAAGAATGATGCACTATACAGAAAGTGGAAAGAGCCAGCATAAGTTACAAACTTTGGTACATTCTGGTTAATCAGACAGATTGTATATTCAGTAAGGGAGATTCATCTTAATGTGATCATTGATGAAAACTGACATTTATAGTTAAATAAATGTCCCCCACTGGTTTTCAATGACTGATTTATATTCTTTCAAAGAGTAAACAAAGAGAACAATAAAAGAATGACTGATTTAAAATGCTAATATTTATTAACTGCTTAATCTTACTTCTCAACCAATTAGAACAGAGGCACCACCTACTGTCTGTAGTTTCATGGAGGTCCATCTGCATCAAGGATAAAAACAAGACACTTAGGGCCTGAACATAAAAGATCCCAAATAAAGAGCATGAACTTGCTTTTGCAAAGGAAATTGCATATGCATATGTTGCAAGTGATCTACAAAGATTGTGTGCACAATTGATTATAGGTGCAAAAGTGGTCTAGACCATCCTATTTAAATGAAGATTCTGCATATGGTAATGGAGAGTAGCATTATAGAGAGTGTAGGAGAGCAGAGTGGTCATAAAAGTAATATGAAGTTAAAAACCATGGAGTTATAAGCACAACAATACAGGCTTATTTCAATGAAGTGCATTATTATTATTAATAAGTAACAACACAACAGGGAAAACGTTTAAAAATCAATCAGAATTAAAGCTGTAGACATCTGTATTGATTTACCTAAGCCAACTCAATTCATTCTATTCAACAGTTTGCACATAGTGGAATTGATGCAGGATGAGGTAATCCAGCAGCTCCAAACTGGCATTTCTGGTTGGCATTTATCTATATTTCACACCAAATATATAAATGTAAGTATTTTATTGAAAGGTGTTGAATGGATAGGACACGTGATCTAGGAACATATAAGAGAGAAGGCTTAGGCAAAGACTCAATGTCAGTGCTCAATGTGGGAGGACAATCTTCAAGAAATATTATTTACCAAGTCTGTCTCTTGGTAAATAGAGAGACAAGCTCTGTGGTCAGTTGCACCTCCCTTTCAAACATGCTAAATATAGACACAAGAATGATGACTGTATTTTTGTGTTTAATGATGTAAAGCACTTTGAAATGCCTTGCTGCTGAAATGTGCTATACAAATAAAATTTGATTGAATGATTGATTGAAGAACAGGTCCCCAATCTGCTTTTGTTTCAATAAATAACATTGTGGGTGGTAAATCATTACATTTTCAAAACCTCTGCCCAGTATTTTCCACTTTCTGATGCAGTGGATCTATGCTATTGTTCTGCATAGATATGAAGGCATGCATACGAAATAGTCATTTTGCAGACACAATCTTCGTAGAACCTGTAGATCAGGTGTATGTGCCAGCAAGTTTGGATCTATTACAAGATCAGACCCTAAGTTAGTTTTAAAACAGAAAATATAAAGGTCATTTTGGACCCTCATATCAATTTGTCTCTTACTAAATAACATCAGCAATAGATACTTCCAGGTCCAGGAAGTACTGTGCTGTGCATTTCAGACTTGTGTAGTACTAGTGAATTCTGCAGCAGTGTACAGAGGCATGCTTTCTTTTTTTAGTGCAAAATGGAATGAAAAAACATCTTGTATACCTAATCTTGGTAGATGCTCCATAAAATGTTCTTGAATTTATAAAGATGATCTGACTAGAACACCAGTCTGAGGAACAACGGAACTGAGTAATTGGTGCTTACATTCTCCAATAGAACCACAAATAAAAGTGGAGTGAGAGTGCAAAAATGGTAAAGAGCAAGAAGAAAGGCTTTCAAATGCCCTTTTTGCTCAAACCCTATTAGAACTAATCATACCCCTTAAACTTTTCCTTCCTAAATAAAAAAAAAAAGATGCATGGGATTGTATCGAGCTACCATGTGTTAGTGCTTTGTAGAATAACCTTTTGTAGCAACTATAGTTAAATTTCTTTCATGATAGGGTCCTTACAGCTTTGCTCTTGAAGTTTTTCCCCATTTGATATTTTGCTGCACTTTGACAAAGCAATTCTAACTAGGAGTCTTGAAAGTCCTCCAACTCAGGGTCAAGTCTTCTGTAACCTCAAACAGGTTCATTCATCATCTCATCAACTCTACTCCGGCAACATTGAACCTACTGAAGAAAGCAACACTTTTGCACCCAAAGCTTCAACTCCACTGTCCCCAGTTTGTGACAGTCACATTTGGCCAGTTGGACCAAGCAACACATTTCACATGCTGAAATGTGTCGCATTTCAGCATGTGAATTAGCTGATTTAATTACTTATAGACATAGGTGCTTATTAGACTTGCTGGATTGGCACAATAACTAGATTCATCTGCAGAAGGAGAGGGTCATCTGGGGCAGCACCTTAAAGAGCTGTTGCAGGAAAAAAATAGGAAAAATAAACTCCATTTTACTTGAATATAAACATGGATTTCACCTGGGGATCCCCATTCCGTTTTATCATAACCTCTTGGTGCTGCACCAAACCCTGCTTTTAGATTCGTCACTGCATAAATACATCCTCACATGAACAAAAAGTACTTATTTTATACATTTTCAACAACTAAGTGACAATGAGAAAGAAAAATAAATCTAAAATGTTGAAGAACCATCTTTAGCTGTAATAGAAGCTATTACAGTTTAACAGAATCTCTCCAGATTGATATGAGGGTCAGTTTCACAGCATTACTTTTGCCCCTTATGGTGGACCAAGAATAAACTTTGGATGGGACCATGGTGAATTCAATGACTGCTGGATCCTCAGGCTCTTTCCCATAGAGCTCCACGATGACGTGTTAGGGGATGTTTACTTTATTTCCATCTTTGCTTCTTTCAGTTGCAGAACTGCAAACCTGAATGAAGATTATCTTTACCTTAAGAAAGAAGACCATCCCCTATTTCTTCTCCTTTACCAATTAACATGCCCATATTATCTGCAAAATCAATAATTTTTTATTAATATTTTACTGGAGTCCTGGACAGATGTCTTAAAGGGGACATAGGGGCTAAAAAAGTGGATTTTGCACCATAAGTAAATTTTTTTAATACTTTGGGTGCAAAAAAATTTCAATTTATTCTCTCCCAGTGCTGCATAGATATCTTTATATTCCCAAAAAATAGGTCTTCATATTTTTCTTTATTGCCTATGACATTTTCTTGTAAATTATGTATCTGCATGTGCTGTGGAACTGCAAATGTGGTGACAAGGTCATGACTTCTGACTAATCAGTTTGCTGAAGTTTGCAAGTAGACAAGTGAAAATGTTCAGTTCTAGCGTGTAGTCAAATATGATTGCCCTCTGGCATCAGAGCCTCTTCAACATGTCTAATTAAAATGTATTTTTCTCAGAAAAAGGAAACTGCATCAGAGGATTAGTGGGGAAAGTTTGTCCCTCAGTGCGCAGAGCACTGAGGGACAAGTGCTTCTGCAACCACCACCAAAGATGGATTTTCTGAAAGTCTATCTGAGGGTCAGTTCCTTCTCTCTATGGAAAAAAGGAACACAGCAAAGCGGTAAGCTTTAAATAATGCTAAAATGACACATAAACTTATTTTGGACATTAATTTTTTGTGTTGATAATGGTGTCTTGACAGGAATTGTAAAAATATCACTCGGTAATTATAAGTTATGGGAAAACATCACCAGTGAAACACTACTTAAACCCACAACTAGTCTTAAAAACAACAAATCAAAATATACAATTAAAATGAATATCAATTATTTGCACTTTTGTTTAATCCAAATTAAGTCAGCAGCAGCACCAAAAAAAAAAACAACTTTCAAAATTATTTTCCTAAAAACAAACAAGAAAGGCTTAGCCTGGGAGTGCCGCTAGTAAAGGATGGCGGGCCACCAGGCCTGTAATACACTGGGGGAAACCCTGATATATATATTTCAAAAAATGTGGCTTTGTTTTTGCCATATTTGTCTTGGGGAACACATTCTGTTAGCTAACTCATTAATTATGTCGAGCATTTGCTGACCTTATCAATATTGTTGGTTGCATTAGAATTTTAATGACATGCATGGACATTATGGTTAAATTACGCTCCATATTGTAGGTAGTTGGTATGGATGGAGAAAGTGTAAATAGAGAATTACACCATTGCAATGTATTCATCTGAAGGAAAGGCTCTGGTGGTTTGTCTTCCCCATTATCCTGCTCCGGTTCAGACTCTGGCTCCAGCATGGAAGGCTGGATGGGCAAATCTTCTGTTGTTGACACCTTTAATAAACTTGGGAATAAAAAGTTTATCTATTGGTAAATAACTGTATTGCTGGAATCAAAACTACAAACAGGGCAGAATGGCGTGGAGTGGAACACACAGTGCCCTGGAAGAAGGAGCAGGGCATGAAATGTCTAATACACATTAAACCCCCGGCCCCCGAGAAAACAAACCGCAAAACAAGTTGTAGCTCCACATACCCTGTTCTGAAGCACCTTTTAAAGCAATGAGTAATTCAGACCAAAGCGTTGCAGGTCTACTTTATAAGAGAAGTATTTGGATATGAAAAAGAAGGGTTTCAAATGACATATCCACTTTAAAGATTTTAGTTTGTGTATGATTTTCTCCACAAATTGAATGATGAACTTCAAGTGTACTTTTGCTCATAAAGTTGGAATTAAATATGTTTTGCTTCTTCTCACAACATGGCTGTGACAGGATGAAATTAAACAATATTTCCTAAAGCAATAAAATTTTCTTATTACTTTTGATCTCAGTGAAAATCAAACTTTTCAAAAATAAAATTATTCCACATTTATGAGTAACAATGTAATTTTGAAAATATCTTATGATCCTGAGATTTAGAGACTGCAGCTGTTGTCTGTAGCTCTAAGCGAATTACATGGTTGAAAATATAGACAACCATGTACCAGACGGTGTTTAACTGATACATTGATGTATCAGTTAAACAATGCTTTTGATGTCTGTCTCTAACTGTAGCTTGTTTTCCTGTTAAATAATTCACAATGAACTCATTTCTTCCAAAGGCAATCCCAGCATTTGCTTTGTTGAAGATCAAATTTTTTACAGTTGATTAATAGTGTGTATAACACACTGAAGGATGTATTAAGACAGTTTTAAATCTAATGGAAAGGAGGTTATACATCATGACATGAGAAACTTCAAATTCCATCTAATGTTCACTTCAAACAATTAAACACAATAATATGGTAATTAATTATTTTGAAGGCTAAGGCTGGTTACATTCAGATCCTTCCGAGAAAGAAAATCCTCTATTATCATAGAAAATACTGAAATTTAATACAAAATCTCCTAACTAGAATCCAAAATCAACTGTTAGCTTTTAGGTTCAATTAGAAATTCCCACAAATGTTTGAGATACAGCATAAAGAACTCTAAATGCTTTCGAAATCTACACGTGCAGTTTCTAAATTGAGCAGCTCCAAATAGTTGCTGTACTTGGAGTTGCTTTTGCTGGGCAGTCTTGTATTTTGATAAGTCATTCAAACCATATAAAGAAAAAAAACTTGGCTTTTGAAACAAAAAACTTACTTCCCTTCTGTAATGTGTAAAAAGAGGTGTCTGAATGGTCAGGGCTTGGCAGCACTGATGTCAGTCCTGAAGGCAGTGTAGGGCTTCATTTCTCTAGTGTTACAAGTGAAAGCGTGCAAAATATAGGAGTGCAACATAAAGCATTTACCTTTTCAGTGGAGTCATTTCAAAAGCTCAGTCTTGATTTAAAATATCTGAGGCAAAGTGATTTTCAGACTGAGTAGTAAAGTATATTCTAATTGGTCTTTCTCGTTTTTGACTGAGGTCTTGGACTTGATGTTGCCTACCAACCAATCACTGAACGTTACCAGACGGTGCTTTTTAACTAAATGCTTTAAAACCGGGTCATTAGGTTTTCGCCAATCAAGGCTTTTAAATCACCCTTTGAGTAAAAAACAGTTTTGGGGATGCTGAAGACTGACGAAAGGGCAATGTCTTTTCTTCTAGCATGGCCTCTTCTCTTTACCAAAAGCAGGTTAAAAAGTGCTGTAGAAAACTGGGCCAGACAAAGACAGCATCTCATTCTAGCCCAAAGGTGCTGGTCTCTTCCACAGCAGTCAGCAGCTTATCATACAACATAGAGAAGGACTGGTATGGTGGCAGGTCCAATCGATTGAAACATGTGTGAGCTCTGCAGAAAAAAAACACAGACAAACCTAGATTGAAACTAGACAAATTACGTTTGGCAGGAGGTGACTAAATGCCTGCTCATACAAAGTGCTGCCTATTAACCAAAAGCTCCACCTTGACACTTCATTCCCCAGCTGAGCTCCCACCACACAGACCACCCCTCCCTCACACAGAATAGCAGCAGCAGTAATGAGCAAACATATATTGGAACTGCAAGTCTGCAGAGCTTTTTATACAAACAGCAACACCTGAGTGAAGTTGGCCCCCCCACCTTCTTCAAATCAGACAAAATTGGTGTCAAACGTTTGTGCTACGTTTGTGCAGCAAAGATTTTCGTTTGTACTGCTATCTTTATAAAGATTAATAGTAGTTTATAGAGGTCAACCAGCACAAATGTAGCACAAACGTTTGACACCAATTTTGTTTGATTTCAAAAAAGTGGGGGGGCTGGTTGACCTTTTAACCTTTACACTTTCATTAACATCTTCAAAGCCAAAGCAACACAAACACAAATTTTTGCTGCACAAACCAGCACAAACATAGCCAAGTTGATTGACACCCATTTTGTCTGATTTGAAGAAGGTGGAGGGACCAACTTCACTCAGGTAACAGCAACACTCCTAAGGACAGTTGTAAACGGTAGTTATGTGATGATGTCCTGAAAGAAGACTGCAGGAAAGGAGGGAAATTCTTAGACAGAAGCTAATTGCAAGGAATCAGACGTTGCAAAGTCAAATTTTTTTAATGAACTTTTTTTTAAGTTGTTTTTGAGACAAAGCATTTTAATAACTGAAGGTAATAGTCACTTGATTGTACTATAAAATCACACTACGTGTCTGGAAAATGCACGTAATTTAGGAATGATGGTGGCGATGGTGGTAGGATTTAGTCCTACAATCGGTGGCTTGCCTATTCAATTCCCAATACGTCTGCCTCTGTTGTGTCCTTGGGGCAACACATATTCATATCAAGCCAGCTTTTAAATGTAATGAATTATGAGGTAATAGTATCCAAAAGTTGTTGTAGATTCTCTCTCCTGTAGATTTCTTAAAAATACCATGAAGTACTTTTCTACTGTTAAGACAATAAATTTAAAGTGTGCTAGTTTTGAAACTTAGCATGTCTTGATTGAAATAGCCTAATTATAGTTTTAAAATCAGTAACTTATTCTGGCCTATTTACCTTTATGTTACCTGTAGTTAAAGCAGATGGTTTGCTAGGATCGTTTGAACTGCCTTTTGTCTGTGTGGGAAACAAAACAGGAGAAGTTCTATCTTTTCACACTCATCTGTGAGAGGCCATAAACACGGCAGGAGTTTCTAACTTTAGAGAGGGTCAGAGACAGCTCCTGGTTGGATGAGAAAAGATACGCCTTATTTGAATATATTAAAGAGAAGAATGCGTCTTTACTATAAAAATTTGTACACGTGAGGAACAAACTAGATTTGCTCTTGCAATTCTCCAAAGACGTCTTTGCTTTTCTTTCTTTCTTTCCTTCTTTTCCATTTGTGTCAGGTAAATGAATGTATGTCTCTGTTGTTCTGCAGTTTCTGTTGTAATTTCATGTGTTGTCTTCTATTGGATTAAACTCTAATTCTGTGACGTCTACACTCATTGTTGTTTTCTGTGTGGCTACACGCGGTCTGCCGGGAGAACCTGGGATCCATAAGAAGATTGAGCCAGAGGTTTTTCCTAAATTTATTATAACCTAAAATCTTCTTCAACACTACCAATAGTATATCAATGTCATTATAGTGAGAGGATGTTTTATTTTTCCAGCATTAACAATATTTAGAACTTAATTTTCATTAACTGGTTTTACAAACAGCTTTCATCAATAGGTTCTCATGTTTTCTATAAGGAATTCATAGTTTATCTACTGGGATCACCTTTTCTCCAAGTAAAGGTGTGTAGTCTAAATTATGTAAAGTAGTCTTAACCATTAATGTTGTGTGTTAAGACATAAGTACTTTTGTTTGTCATTATGTTTCTAGAACATAAAATAGGAGTGGTATATCAGTGATAAATAAAGTCTTATTCGGTTGTTAGGGTGCAGTAAATGGCTGTGAGTTGGTCTGAAGGGGGTAAAAGGTGGATAGATAGTATTCAAGATCCAAGTCTTCAAAGAACTCTGAAAACTTGAAATTACAAGTTACAACAACATTTAATTTTCCTTTGGAATCAATAAAGCATTTTTTCATATGAATTTGATTTGACAGAGTTTGTGTTTAGATCTTTTTTTTTGTAACTGAATAAAGACATACATAATTCCACATGACATATACATGTTATGGTTGTCCAAGTCAAGTAATAATAACTGAACTACTTCCTTCCCCTGCTATTTTATTTTTAATTTAAAACACTGTATCCCTTTTTTTGTTTATCAAGTATACATTTAAGATTTAGTGCATTATGTTGATAACAGCTAAAACTAATGATAGTCATCGTCAGCCAGCAGCTTTTTGACCCCCAGCAGGGAGATGGGGGGGTGGGATCTTGCGCAGATGATGTCACGCTGCAAGGCTCCATACATAGAGCCAAGCTGGTGTAGATATACTCAAACTAATTACCAGAAATGTATTCAACCTGTTCTTTCAATTCAACCACCAAGTCATTCATTTTTAATTTAGTATCATTTAATTTCTGTAAAATGGGTTTGGACAATAAATCAATGACAATATATGTTATGACAGACATGTCAGCTATACATACTTCTGATGGAATTGTCAGTAATTTTACTGAACTCCAATATAGTATCGCACCTCATTCTGGGGATGTAGGCAGAGGAAAGACTTTAGCCACTTAACGTATCACGGGCAGCTAAACTAGGTGAGTGGCATTTCTAATTCACTCACTCTTTGATTACCAAGCAACAACCATGTTGAGTAACTTGCACAGCAGCAGTTTAAGGTTTCATCGCCGTGATTCAAAACTGCTTAAAAGCTAAAGCAAAAGCTGTGGATAAAACAAGAAATGTCACACCACCAATTTAGCAGTATTTCCAGATATTTAAAACTAATAAAGTTTTTTTTAAGTTTTACACTATCAATATCGACCAATATACAGTGCTAATATTTTGATAAATTTTTAACCCATATTGTCCAGACCTACTGTGAACCTTGTAGATGTCCCTATCAGACCAAGAGGAGCAATATAATTATGGTTGGGTTTTGGTTATTAATTATTCTTAAAGAACCATTGGACCTCGTTAAGGAATTGCAACTCTAATTGTCAAGGTGACTTTTGTGTTTCAAACACCTGCTAAAATTGGTGGACAGGAAAGGAGATGATTCAATTATCTGAATCATGTGTCTTAGATTTGAGGACTAAAGTTTCTCAGCCCTAATTAAACTGGATTAAAATGTCATCAAGATGAGGCACCTGGGCAGTGAGGTGATCTTTCCCCACTTTTCCACACAGAACCTGCGTGGTCCATTACTGCCACGCAGTGAAGCGAAGCCCTCGTATGGAATGCTTGATGTTCCTGTCACAAACTCAATATATGGAGACAAAGAGGGACCAGAATTAGTGTGGAAAACAAATACATTTTAGTTAAAGTTTCTTTATTATGTTGTCTGAAGAGTGAATCTCATTATAGATTCATTACACATTACTCAATGATTTTGGATTACAGTTCAGATGATCAGAAAATCTGAATCTTAAAATGGAAAGAACTGTTGGTGCATATTTCTTATACTATATGCCCAAAATACATCACTCCATGAACATTAAAAATACATGTTCTTTACTTTAAGAATGAAATTATCTATATAAATATTGTACTATACTGATATTTAGCTTGGCATCTGCTACATTCCCTTGTACAAACTAGCCTACCTGCAAGAGTCGTAATCTCTGCTCATTGTTGAACCTCTCCACTGCAGCCCAGAACCACCGGATAACAATATGGTTGTCATGGTAACCTGAAAACAACACACACCATTGTGTCATTATGGTCTGGGTCTGTATACATATGTCATATCAAAGTTCCATGCCTTTCAGTACCCAAGACTTCCCAGTTGTGCTCGCCAAGTTAAAATGCAAAACTACAAATATGGTTCAGTGTACGCAGACACACTGGAACATATGGTTCCATATGTATGGCATTACATATGCAACCAGAAAAAAGCAGAAACTGACAGATGGAGCTGAAAGAAAGGAAGGAGATGAGATAAAGAGGAAACACACAAGGAAGGAGTGAAAAAAGACAAAGAAGAGCTGAAGTTAGATTATGGATGGAACTAAATTGTCTTCATCTCAATCATAGCAAAACTCAAATCATATTATTTGGTCAAAACCTTCACACTAAAAATCCAGACACGATACTTGGTTCTTCGGCTCCGTTCTGTCGGATTTCAGTCAGGAATCTTAGTAATTGTAATTTTTATGTAAAGGTAATGGTTGAAACCCTGATACAGCGTCTTCAAGTGATCCAGAACGCAGCAGCTTGGCTTCTTAGTCACCTGGAAGTGTGACCGAATAAGGCCCTTACTGGCCTCCTTACACTGGCTGCCAGTTTCATATTGAATAGATTTTAAGATTCTTTTAACAACTTATAAAGTTTTAAACAGGTTAGTCATTCCTTATTTTCAGATCTTTTGAAACTTCATTCTGTGTCCAGAACCTTAAGATCAAATAATCAGCTGTTACTGAAAGTCCCTCAGACTACCCTTAAGAAAAAAGGAGATCGGGTCTTCTCCATTGCTGCTCCTGTTCTATGGAATAATCTTCCTTTCCAGATCTGCCCGCAGCCTGGATCATTTTAAATCGATTCTTAAAACTCATTTTTATTCTTTGGCATTCAATTGAGGCCTGATACTTTAGTTATTCAGTTGTGATGTTTTTTTTGTTTACTTATTATTATCATTACTCTTATTATTTTAACATTATACATTTTGTATAATGTTAAAATATACAAAATGTATATTTTGTATACATTTGTATATATTATTTTCTTTCTTTTTATCAACTTATCACTTTTCGTACAGGGTTTGGCACCATTTTAAACCTGTTTTTAAAGTGCTATATAAATAAATTTGACATTGACACAATTAAGGAATGAAAAGAGGAAAATAGAAAATCATTTAATTTATGAGGGAGTCAGAAAAAAATTAAGGGAGAAATGAAGAAGTGACAGAAGAACAAGACAGAAGAAGAAATAGTGATGATGGGCATGTAAGAAAATATACAAGAAAGGAAGGACACAAGGAATAAAGGTGAGAATGAAGAATAGGAAATAAAATCTGTAAATTTCCATACTGTAATTTTTCATTATTTGATCCAGAGCTGGAAAAAAATTAATCTAAATCCATAATCTTTCAGAGATTACTTTATTGATCCCTGTGTACCTCCTCTGTATTCAGTATTGCTCCTCCAGTCTGATAAGTCAATCTCAGCAGTGCCAGCAATGACCAGCTCCAGCTCCCTGGCATCAAACACAGACACCAATCTCGCATCTACCACCTGAAGAGAAACATATGTTGTAAAGGTAATAAAATGTCCTGTAAAATTGAAATGTCTGGAACAAACCATTTTGTTTTTACAAGGTCGACACACCCCACCTCATAAAAACCTCTGACTAGGCTTTCAGTCTGCTGGACGACTCCTCGCTCTATCCTCCACTTCACCATCCGCTCGATGTACTCTTTCTTGTTCTTCTCCGAGACTGGGATGTTCCCTCCACCAGGTTTCAGCTCCCGTTCTGTGATCTACAAAAACCATGTCTAGCTCAATGCTAAATCTGTGTTTGAGTCTGAAAGACAGACGGACAGATGTAATAATGCTTTAGCCACTTTCAAAAGCAGAATCCACAAGCTAGTGGAGCTGGGTTTGGGAACAAAGGGTGCACTGATAAATCAGCCCCCCATTTCCTTAATTTTGGGAGATCAGCAATCGACCAATGCTTTCAACCAGAATTCTCAGGTCAGGCTTTTTAAAGATGAAAAGCCAGCGTTCAGTCAGAAAACTGAACCCCAATTGGAAACATCAGTAGTATAGTTAAGACAGGAATATTCACTGAATTTTCTCATTTAATTTTCACTCTGAAAGGTTAAATGTGACTTACCCCCAGTGCGTCTCGTTTGTTTTTTTCCATTTTTTTTGACTAATGCGACTTATACTATGGAGCAATATATTTGTTTTATTAGCTCAAACACTAAATATACCTTAATATGCATTAATGCACACAGTGGAAACAGCAAGACTCCAGAAGCTACAGTTTTATCTCTTGTCTTGAGGGTAAAACCATTTATAGCCAAGGAAAATGAATGACAGTCTTGGATTGGCAGCTTTGCAAACTCCATCCTGTTTGACAAGTAGCATTGCGCCTAGGTACTTCCGCTTTCCAAGCTGCATTTTCTTTTGAACATCTAGTAAATAATCTACAAACGGGTGATTTGTAGTCTGTAAATAATTTGGAGTCACATTGCACAGAAAAAAAATATTTATGACGGGGTGCTGTGGTGGCGCAGGCGTAAAGCACAATCCTTACATGGACGTCACAGTTTCGAGTCCTGATGACCTTTGCCGTATATCTTCCCCTTCTCTTATTACCTACTTTTCTGTCTAACTGCTGTCAAATAAAGTGTATCTGAGCCAAAAAAA
The DNA here is from genome assembly GCF_051168715.1 of Poecilia mexicana. Taxonomy (NCBI): domain Eukaryota; kingdom Metazoa; phylum Chordata; class Actinopteri; order Cyprinodontiformes; family Poeciliidae; genus Poecilia; species Poecilia mexicana. The sequence goes on from NW_028263371.1 coordinate 34,224,987, forward strand.
AAGTTATATTTGTGACCAAAAACTTTATTTCATTGTTTTCTAGTCTATCACTTGTTAACAAGATAGCAGTAAGCATCTAAATATGTAGGCAATCTCAGAGTCTGACCTGTCCAAACACTTCCTCATTGACAGTAAAGGTGAGGTCAAGCATGTCTTCTATATCATTGTCCTTCATCCACTGGAGAGACTGGTGGAACTCCTCATCCAGATATTCCAGGTCACTCAGATCGCAGGGACTGGAGAATAGAAAAGGCAAACAATGAATGACTGCACTCGTGTGAGTTTTTGGGTCTTTCAGTGAGAGTAAGCCTTACAATTAAAAAAAAACTGTAAACAATTAAAATGCATGTTGGTGAATGCTTTCCTTATATTCATGGTTAACTCTGGATAAACATACATGCGCAGAAGGCCTTTATAGAAGGGTCTGGTGAAGAAGGCATCCAGCAGATACTGATGGATCAGAGCCAGACCCAGAATGCGGCCACTGAAACGGAACCTGAGGTACACAAACAAATGGATAGTCGGCCTTATGACTGTAGTGAACACAAACCTGTGAGATATTCTTAATAATCTTGGTCTAATTCAGAGATTCCCAAACTGTGGGGGGTTCCGTGTCATTTCAGGGGGGTAGGGGGGTGCAGGAAGTGGTATGGATGAATGAAAAAAAAACAAAAAAAACAATGAACGCTGTGTGCACTCAGGGGGGTGGAGTGGGGTGAGTGTTTGAGTGGATGGAAGAGTATAATAGGGAGTCTCTAAGAATCGCCCCCCTCCCACCCAGAGACACGCGTTGTATAACAGGAAGTCCACACCCAGCATCGCCCCACCCACCTCCCCCTGCTCACATACATTGTTCAACAAGACAGCAAGAGTCTAACTCTCCCTATTTGTAATCCATAGGTGGGGCGGGGGGGCCCAGAAAATGTTTGGAAACCAAGCAACACACAATCGAGGTCACATACTGGATCTAATTATCAGTGTGAATATTTCCATCGTCTCTAACTGATGTTACAGAGAGAGACATTGTGATCAAAATGATCACTGTCTCATCATTTTGATGTCATCTTTGAAAGCACAGTTAATACTGACTCACTTAGCAAAACAGCTACCATCACAAAACGTACTTTCACAGACAACACAGCAGAAAAATGTAATCAAATCTATTCTTTATCCTCATCCGTAACTTGCAGTGATGTAGATGACTTGGTAGATAATTTCCTCTCTAAAATTTCAGGCATCACTGATTTCATTGCCTCCATTAAAGTGAAGGTTGTGTCTGGTAGGAACAAGTCTCATTGGAGAAATGCACAGTTAGATCTGCAAGACAACTACGTCTTGGTGCCGAATGCAAATGGTGTAAAACTGAACTTCCCGTTTATTATGAAATCTACAAAGAAATACTGCGTAGCTATCATCCATCCATCAATTTTCTATACACCCTTAACAAGGGTGTATAGAGGAACGTTATAGGAACATTAGCTGGTGCCTATCTCCAGCTAACGTCCTGGGCGAGAGGCGGGATACACCCGAGTACACCCTGGATGGGTCGCCAGTCAGTCGCAGCGTAGCCATCACTCAACACTAAAACATTCAAGTGAAACATTCTTTGCAGAAATCATAAACAAAAACATTAACAATACTTGAGGTTTACTTGCAACAGTTGACAGAATGATTGCACCATCTGAACGCAATCAATGCAGCATGCAACAAATTTGCCAACTTCTTTGAAGATAAAATTAAAAAAAATAATAATAAAAGGTTTAATCTGCACATCCACACTAAATCCAGTACCAATGCTGTGCCCAAACAAAACGAATGCAGAAAAAAAAAAAAACAATTTAACTATAAAAGCCTAGAAGAAATTAGAAATCAATTAAATGGAACTACTAGATATAAAAATAGACCTTATTTGGAAAATATTTCATGTAAAAACAATACAGTAATAATACTGTAGGTTATTTAGTTTTTATAAATTTTAAAATATTTTCACAGAAATGTCGCCATGTCTTTCACACTACAATGCATTCTGGGTAAATGACGTGTAAAGGTCCAACTGCCTGGCTCCTCCATCCAAAACAGTGATGAGACACGTTAAGCCTTTTTAATTTGAATTGGAGCCCATTGAAAACGATCAGGACATAGAAATCAAAAGAGGTGATGAGCAAATAGAGGAAGAAGACAGAGTTGGCCGTAAGAGCTGGTGTTTTGCTGTTGCCTTCAGCTTCGTAATAAAACAATGGGCAACACTTTATTTGAAGGGGTGCGCATAAGACTGACATGACCCTGTCATGAACGTAAAGAAGTCTTTATGAATGTTTGACAGTTGTCATGAAGTATCATTTGGTGAATAATGATACTTTTAATGCAAAGTTGCTCTAAATGTTGCATTAAAAGTCCATTAAAAGTGCCAACTTTGCATGATTTTGTAAATTATGATACTTTAATGCAAAGTTGGCATTAAATTACCCGGTGCAAATAATTATGGTCCAAGTGATAAATTGTGCAGTTTTATTACAAGTTGGCCCAGTCTGTTGGAAGAAAAGGTTCTTTGACTAGACTGGGCCAATCAAGTTCTAGAATGGCACCACCATCTTGAACAGTCCATGTCTGGAAGTCAGGTGAAGTAGCAGCTGGAGAGTCTGAATCAGAACAAGGCTGCAGATCATCTTGTGAAAGCAAGCATGCTTGCCCTGCAATCTGCTCATTTCTCTGGAGTTGAAGATGCCATCATAAATCCACTGTCATGTAAGCAGGGAGAACTGTGAGGATTATGTTCTTTAAATTCTCCAATGCATTTAACACAATTCAATCTGATTGGCCCCGTCAGTAACTCCACAAAACACAGATGGAGACCTCAACAGTCACCTGGATTAATGTCTACCTGACAAACAGAACACACGTTATGACTGAAGGGTAGTGTTTCTGACCAGGCAGCGAGAGGCACAGGAGCACCACAGGGGTCTATACTCTCACCATTTCTTTTCACTCTGTAGACCTCAGACTTTTCCAGTCTTCTATCTAAGATTAAAATGGAGCATCAGAACTAGCATTTGGACCATTAAAACTATTCCTCCAGGCTGTAGGAATTCCCATAACTTCTGATAACTCTCAGACATGCGTCAGTTACATTATGGGACATTCATTTCAATACAATTTGTGTTTTTGTGTTTGTGTCAATTATTACCATTCATGGTGATTGTCTACAAAGGCCGACATGGGGCTGATCTGAACGGTGTAGGTGTCATTGGCTGAATATTCAAACAGACCATAATATGGGTTGAACAGTTCCCTGGAAACCAGGAAGAAGAACTCCCTAGAAGGCCCACTGTAGTCCAAGCTGTAACACACACACACCCACACACACAGATTAAACCTCTACTCTTGTACTTTCTTTTCGAGATTGGTTTCCATCTCAGTTACTCACCCCTCCTCCCCAACAAAACTGACATAGAACTTGCTGCGCTGCAGGTCCTTCCGGGAATAGCACATGATCTGGTTGAAAGCATCTTCCAAGAGATGGTCCCGACGGATAGTCACCCTTCATATGCACAAAAATTAACATGAAACCCAAACTATATACCAAAATGAAGTGAGGAAGTCTAACAAGACACACACAGATATAAATTCAGCTCACTTTAGCTTTCCAGGGCCTTGACCATAGCCTTTAGTTTCCAGTTTTCTGTAGAAGTTGCGGAGTTTTGCCTCAAAGTCTCTCTTGTAAGGAGCTGGGGCTCTGGCATTGGCTCGCTGAGTTCCTAGAGTGAGACAGGAAGAGGGACTGACGCATAGCTTCAGGAACATTTTTTTTGTATTTGGTAATGTGTCAGTAAGATACCTGGTGAGTTCTGGGGGGAGGAAACAGGGGATCCCCGAGGTGACTGGCAGTAGCTGGGGAGAAGTAAGGCATGAGGAGGGACGTAGGACATCACTTCATCTTCAAATAGACTGTAATGGGAGACAGAGAGAAAGACTTAAAACACTGATGTTAACCAGGGATGGCAGAAAGGAAGTAAAGCAAGCAAAAGTGGTGCATGGTGTACAGTATTACAAGAGGAAGTAAACTAGCAATTACTCCAGATCCATATAAATATTTTCTACAATTGCAGCCCGAGTCTCCAGTTTGATTTCACAGATTTCCTGTTGATTTTTAAAATGACTATACAAGACTAAAATTTATAGAATATTCATTAATTTAGGCCCTTGTTATCATATAAACTACTAAAGTTCTGTATAAATCAAAGTTATTATAGTTAACTAAAATGAACAAATAATGAAACCTGAAACGGAGAAAACATTTTTAACTGAAATAAAAACGGTAATTAATCAGGGAAAACTACAACTAACTTGAACTATATTGTGTGTTTATAAAACTAAGCCATATTGAAATTAGAGATCCACATGAAAGAGAACTTAAGAGCGTGAGTGACTACAGCATTCACACTAATGAAAAACCCAGAAGCATTATAAGCCTGTTGTGAATTCATGTTAGATATGTCCACATTGGGCTGGCCTTGCATATGAACTCAGGACAATTGAAATGACAGGATTATAGGAATAAATTTTGGATGCATTTTCTGCTCCCTTTAGAGGTTTTTGGGACCCTTTCAACAAGGAGGAGTCCTTCCAGAGCCAGAAACTGTACAGTCAGTAGGGGATCACCGATTTATTAGCCAGCTGATTTATCAGCACAGATTTTCTCAATTTTGGGAGATCAGTGGTCAGTCAATACTTACGGGTGAAGCCAATCTTACCCCCTGATGTTATCTATCTAAGCAGGGATCCAAATATCAAACACTGTACTCTTCTGCTCTCCCTTGAGACAGGTTTGAGGCCCACCAGGTCATGTTTGCAGTTAAAAATAGTCACCCCACTTTTACTTTTAAAAACTCATTCACTTTTTTGCTATATTTAGCAACATTTCAGACAAAAAAAAACTTATCGGCCAATGTTGGGATCGGCAAGCCAGGCTTTGTAAGGACCAGTAGTGAGCAATTTGCCAAAGAAGTACAAACGGTGCACCCCTAATATGCTGGTGGACCTAAAAAAATCCATGGGGTAAATAAGGATAATTCCCCTTTTTCTCATGTAAATAATTTCAGCACATTTAAAAGCACTGCATTGTTACACTCTAGTTGATGTACACAGTTATTAGATTCTATGAATTAAACGGCGTTTTAACTAAAGTCCCAGATTGGGTTTGAGTACCAGATAAGGACAGGGGCCTGGGTTTTAATGTTTTTATCCTTTTTAATCTTTTTTTTTTTTTCAAAATCTCTCTCTTTCTTACTGTTTATTCAATGTCACGTGCTGTTTTTTTTAATTATGTAAAGCACTTTGAAATGCCTTGCTGCTGAAATGTGCTATACAAATAAAATTTGATTGATATTAGACAGGTTTTCTGCTCTGCCCTTCGAAGGAGGAGGATGCACTTTCTCCGTCTCCCTGCCTCCCTATCTTAGCTGTTCAGTGTCTGTGTCCTGTGTTTTTAGAGTCTTTCTTTGAATAACTTCCGAAGTTGCAAATTATGGATCTGGTCAGCTGGTCTCAACCCAATTGATAAAAGTTTTCCCACTGGGAAACTGGGTAAAGGGGAACAGTCGTGTCCTGAGGGGACATTCTTCGTTGGATACACAATGGATTCTGGATGGAAGTGGAAGACCGTGTGTCTGACGACGCTGTCAGTCGAGGATGTTGAAGATGTGTACATGATTGGATTTATGATAAGTTTTCTGCTTATTGGAGTTGGTGGCTACCTGGCTTATCAGAAATTTCAGAAGTTGCCGGCGGCCATTTTGACAACTTTGAGGCTGCCGGGTACGGATGATGGGATCTGCAGAGCGATCAACACTCAGACTGAGATGATACGGAAGCTGAGCCGCAGGCTGGATGCGATCCTGGAACAGGACCGTGGACGGGCAGCAGATCTTGGACTCAGAATGGATATGGTGTGACCTTGGAGAATGTTGTTCGCACGGATCAGACGGGAGACCCTAAATTCGGATGTTTGGCTTTGCCATTGAGAAGCACCAGTGAGACTTTACAAATTATTGCTATCGGAATCTGGCTCCCCGGGGTGGCCTTGGCTGGCCAGCTATCCTCCCCTGGTTGTTATGTCTAAGAAAGGCTCTGTTCTGCTCCCCCCGCCCCTCTGTGAGAACATCTGTGGGCCCTGAACTGATAAGATGGTGGTGAACTCTGACATCATACTCACAATTGCGTTCTTCAGTTAGGGTTCATGGTCTGACACACACATAACTCACATGAGACCCCTTTGCACGTCACACCTCCTCCTTGTACCAGGCTTGTTTTGTCTATATGTGTTTATATGTGCTTAGGTGCCGAGGTTTTTTCCTTCATCTCAAACTCTGCCCTGCAAAGAGCAAAGTGAGACATGCTGGTTTTTTTCTTATTTCTCCTATTTCCTCTGCAAGGCGGTGCCTGTCGGGCTCCAAGGCCTCAGCCAACAGTGCCCCCCTGCCCCTCGTGTTGTTGTGTAAAGGATGGTTGTACTGGTACTACAATTTCATTGTCTTTCTGACAATGACAATAAAATAATTCTGATTCTGATATTAGTCTGGCTCCTCATTATGCCTGTGTTGAGGCAACTCGCCAGCCCATACACTCCCGCTATCAATTCAAGCCATTACTGGATTAGGGTTGCCCAGAAGGACTGAAAAAAATGATGCTACATGAAGCAAAGAGTTCTATCAACGCCTGATAAGCAATATGTGGTGTGTAGGATCATATTTGGTGACCACATCTGGATCACTGTGGGCCATTTGGAGAATGGCTGTTAGGGTGGGATGGAAACACACAGGCAGACAATGGGGGGTAAAACAGCAGGGATGTCTCACCTCAGCAGGATGACAAGGTCCGCATCTCCTGACAGTCGGGTCAGTCCTGACACGCCATCTGTGCGGATCAGCTGGACCTTCTCCCTGATACCACATCAAACATTCCATCAACAAGGATTTCTCCTTCTTTATTTACATTTTGTCATTTTTTTAATATATTTTTTTTAATTGAAAGAATGATATGAATTTCTAAATTAAAAGTAGTTTATTTTGTGTTATCTCTAATATGTCTTGATATTTTACTAATACAGTTAGAGCACAAACTGTGAAAAGTCAACTAGTTTGTACATTTCAACTAAATAATTTGGAAGAAAATGAAAGAAGCTTGCAAACCTGAGATAACATCTCAAACATTTTGAAGAACATGAAAATATTGAAGCATGAAAATATTCAAGAGATCAGCCAGGACACAAATAGACACAAATGCTTTCTCTAGTCCAGAGAACTCCAGAGCACTTTAGCACTACATTCACACACACCCCAAAGGTGACAAGCTACATTGTTGCCAGGGCTCTTCTGGAGCAGGGTGACAGAAGACAGGCTGCCATGCGCTCACATTCTGACATATTACACTGAATTTAAAAAGTAAACAAACTGAGAAATACATAATGTAAAACATTGTAACAATGAAAGAAGACATGTTGGTGTACCTGAGTACATGGTTTCGGCTGAAGTCCGGCTGTCTCTCCTGCAAAATCTCAAAGATGTTTGGTTGTCGAAGAAAAGCCACGATCTTATCATTGTAAGCTATATGAGACAAGAAACAAGCGGGTCAGTTTTATTTGTTTCATTAAATAAAGCTACAAAGATCAAAAAGTTAAAAATGTGGTACCGGACATGTCGCATTGTGAATTATGGACTAACTGTTTCTGAAGATAATATTATGTTTTAATTAATATTAAAGTAGGTATTGATTTCTGTGGATGAAAGAAATTACCTTTGTGGGTTAAAAGTTCCATCTTAAAACCGACAGAAATTATTTGGATGTTTTTAAGTGGATGTGGAAGTGGATGCTCCTACCACCAACAGATAGGATTTATTTTCTTAATTTACTTTATTAGTAATAACTTACATTATGTTTAAGTTAGTCATTTTATTTAGTAATATTTTCTAATGGGTGCACACTTTAGTTAATATTTGTCTGAATGGTTTTACTCATGCTTGTTCTTTTGTTTGAGGTCCTGCCAACACATATGAGCTGGAGGAGGAAGCCTGGTACATACCAACTGTTTTTCTAAAAGACTATGGGGGACTTTGTTGTTTAAAGTTTATTTTAATTGTTTTATTTTGTCAATTAAATATTCACTTATTATTATTGTTTGTGCCAAGTTAAAGTTAGTTTTGCTTTATTTGTTTCATAGGATGTTTTAAGTAATTTTGTATTTGTTTGTTCCTTTGTTATGTTGTGCCTCCCTCGTGTGATGGGTTTAAGTTACTCCACCCCTATTAAAGCAGCCTTTTGTTCTTTGTTTGGAGGTCAGTTTTGTTTGTTCAGTTGGTGTTTAGTTGATCTCAGTTAAGTTAGGCCAAAATCTGTCATTTCTCATTTGACTCATTTTTGGCTGAAACCTAATGTTTTTTTTAACCATTTTTGGAATTATTAAAATGATTTCTTTTTTTTTGCCATTTTGAACACCTTTTATCTGTGTTTAAGTCAGGTCCCTCACAAGATCACTAAATATAATTGAAAGCTAGGCCCATATTCTCAAAGAATCCTAAGGATAAAGTAGCTGATGAGTAAAATGGACTGAATATTCAGTTGTTAATTGATGTTGTTGAGTCAGATTAAGGTTGCATTCACACTGCAGCCTGAAGTGACAATTCCAATTTTTTTTTCTTGTTGTCAAATCTGATTGTTTTGCCATGGCCGTTCACACTTCCAAATATATGCGACCTGTATGTGTTCTCCAGTGTGAATGGGCAAACGTTTTTCTTTTTTGTAAAATGACGTCACTATGAGTAGTGACATAATTTATAGAATTTCTGGAATTTTAAGATTTTTCTTAGAATTTAAACTCTAAGCTTAAAGTTATTCACAAACATTTTAGGCTTTAAGAGAGTTTCTAATATGAAAAAAAAAACATTAAGGGTAGTGAGGAGGGATTTTAGTGACCCTAAGAGTGTCTTAAACTGGAAAGACTGACAGAAAATAACCTACTTCAAAGAGAACAAGCTTATGAAAGATTTTTGGTAAGAATTTTTCACAATGCCTGAATTTTAACTGTGAGTGAATGTGTGCTTGTCTGTCTGTATTATACTGACCCACAGGTACAACCTCTTGGCACTGCCCCCTGCTAGCTGAGGTGAAGGTACTAGAGGGTCGTGGCAAGACTGGAGGACCAGGGTGGTGCGTTTCTTCACCCACCTGTAATGACAGGAGGACATACAAAAAACAATGAGATACAAACAAAATATTAATCTGACTCCACAACATGATATAACAAGTAAATATTCAGGCAATTTTGCCCATCAACCACATCTGTTAACACTAGGGTGCCTGTCTATTTTCCCATACTGTTTTATAAAGATTGTTGCTCTTAAACACTGTTCTTCACTCCTTAATGAGGGAAGTATTAAACTGTGCTTCCATTATAAATGTATGTAAAACTTTGTTAATTTTCCTCTAATGTAGAATTTTTTTTTCACAATTACAAAGATTCCATTAAATAAGAAAAACAATTAAAGGTTTGTGCACGCAACAAGTCATTAAAAGACATGCTGCGTCTTGGTCTTCCAACTCCTGTGGTCTTCTTTGTGGTTTGTACCAGTGTAACATCCAGTTGTTGATCATGTGATGCAAACAAAGTTTCCATTCCAGTTTGTCAAGATAAATCAATTTCATTGTGGCCAAAAAACCACCTCATCCTACCGCCAAAACTTTTTAGCAAAAGTGAGCAAATTGATTTCCAAAATACCAAATTGCACAATTACATGGTCAATGAAAATGCAGTTAGTGACTATATTTCTGCATCACTTTGTAAAATTTGTTACTCTACTGTAAAGAAGGTAAAAAATAATTACCTTTTTTCCTGTTTCAATTTTGTTTGAATTTCTCATAATTCTGCAACCCTTTAAGCAACCTCTATGTAGCATGGAAAAATGACAGGCCTTTAAAAGGCCCATGTAGCGAACTGTAGTCTTAAACCTAGAGAGTAAACCCAGGTGGGAAGCTTGGTTTTGCACTTTATTAGTCATTGGAGGATATCCATTTCTTGTGAACGAGTTTCTGCAAACACATCCTGGCTATGAATTGTGTGAAATTATATTTGGCTAGTTTGATTGATACAGATTTGATGAACATGCAGTCAATCGTCTTCAGTTGTTTTGCTAGCATGTGTCAGTTGCATAATCAGCTCTAAATCCCCATAAGCTCTTGTTATCCGATGTCAAAGAACAGTTAAAAGTTGAAATTTCTTCAGTCTTACCAGTTGCCTTGGACTGACCTCCCCAGCACTGTGACTACGTTGTCGGGTAAGATGTTGGCGGTGAGATAGAAGACTTGGACGAGAGCTCTGTACAGGCAGCCGAGGATCAATGAAGGTGGTAGCACGGCAGTTATGATCCACAAAGAAAGGCTACATATGAACAAAATGTCATAAACTTAAAGTTGTTGAGATTGCTATCTGTAACTGTTAAGACAAAGTGACTATTTGTTTCTCAGCCAGACCTTGCCGCTGTGGTCATGCTTCATCTCCCAGCCTCTGGGCAGCTCAAGTTGTTTATTCGCAAACATGTTGAGAAAAGCCACCAAGTCACGGTTGTGCTGGTAGCGCTCAAAGTGGTGTGCATCTCTACGAACCTTACTGATCATATGCTTCAGACATGTGTTGGTGGTAAACATGCGATAGGCACTCTGAGTTCACAGGAAGAAGAAGAGGAACAATCAGAGAAATTAGCAATCAATGTACAGTTATCAGTGAAATTATTGTTTGGTAAAGTATAAAACACTGTGTTACTGTGGAAGTGCATGGGATTTACAGTCACCCTATACATTTATATACAGTTTAGTTTATAAAAATGTTGCACATTTGATATTAAATCTGACTAAACATTTTCTGCTTTAGGTCAATTAGGAAAATTATTTTTTACTTGGAAAATGCAAAATGAAAATTTTATTTACTCCCTTTAAAGGAGCAGCATTATGTGTTTTCCATGCACAAAATGCCATTTTACAGGATAGTCAACTAAATATGTTAACTTCAGTTATAAAAATGCTACATTTATATCAAATATAACTTAGAAAAAATTTGACGTCATAATTTAACCCCTTGAAATTGGGCCTCTGTCTCTTTAAAAACTCTTGCTCTTTCTGAAACTCTGTCTTCAGGAAGTCATCACAACATAATTTCACTTCAACACTGAGAAGTAGCTTGTATAATGAGCTCAGGAGATGTGCAGTTCCACCAGGTGTTTGCTAATTGCTGCTGGTAGTCTTAAGGAGCTGTGTGGTGGAGTGATGCTAAAGCTTGGACACTGCAGCTCAGAGGAGCTGTGTCTTGAAGGCAGCAGTAGTTCCACCCAGGCATTTGCAAAGTTGTCATGGTAAATTAAAGGATTTCTCAAACATGCATGAAAGAATCAAAGTACCAATCCAGGTATGTTTTTGATGAGGGAGTTACATTATAACATGATGTACAGCTCAAAAAGTAGATTTTACATAATACTTCTCCTTTAAAATTTTCTGACTTTGGTCATGTGGTTTGGATTTCCTTCCAAAATCTTGCCATATACGTTTACTAGAATTTTGACTCATTCATCCTGATAGAACTGGTGGCCATCTTGCAGCAGTGAACTTCTTCACTGCTTCTCTGGGACTGGGATCAGGACTTTGTGATGGCCTCTTCGAAACATTAAGTTTGTTGTCCTTCAACTTTTTTGTAACTAATTTGGTGATATGCTGAGGAACATTGTCTATTCGGAAAAGATAACTGTGACCAAACTAACTTTGTGCTGATGTCTTGTGGTGTTGCTTTAATATTTCCACAACACATTCTTTCCACGTCATCTATTTTTTGGAGGTGATCAGCTGCCTTCTCTTAGGCAATCTTTTATTTACAGGCATTTTATGATCTACTAGCAGGTTATATACCTGGGCTGATTAGACTGGTTTGTATTGCAAAGTACTTTTGAGCAGTGTACATACAGGGTTGGAATGCAACACAGTGAAGAAGTCAGGACTGGTGAGGAACTTGGCGGTGGGGGACTGCAGCAGCAAGGAGATGCGAGACCTGGAACTGGCCTGAGCCGCACCGTTTTCCCTCCGGAGCTCTGAAAGGGAAATGAGCAATGTCAGAAAAAAAGAAAGCAGACAAGGGGAGGAAAAGCCTCTTTTCAACATTTTGTCATGTTACAACCACAAACTGAATACACATAAAATACAGTAAAATACATGCAGTAAGTGGGAAAAAGATGTATGGTTTCAATCTTTTTTTTTTTAACAAACAAAACTCTAAGAAAGTGGGCGGTGTAAAAGTATTCAATTCAGCTTCCCTCAGTCAGAAGCTTGAAGAACCACCTCTTGCAACTGTTTTTGGATGCACACAATACAGGACATTTATGGGAAAAATAATAAAACAGGACCATGGCAGTCAAGGAGGATAAAACGGGTCGTTTCACAGCCAAAACAGGAGACTTGAAAGGCATGGATTGTACAGAAACACACATCATTCATATTTGAAACTTTGAATGCAGTTTATTTTCCTTACAATTTCCAAATGTGTTCTAGTTTGTGCAGATTAAACACATGCATTGTGGTTATAACATGACAAAAGGTAGTAAGCTGAGTGGTGTATTTTAATGGCAGAGTATGGTCAGGGTGCTACCTGGAACAGATGGATGCATATCAGTCTCATCCCCAAGCAGCTCATTGGCTGGCTGCTCCTCCTGTCTGCTATCATTTGTTATGGTCCTTCGGATACTCTGATACCTGCACATGTGAATGTCAATACAAAATACTAGCTAAACATTGTGTAAAGGTGGAAAGATTAGTGTATTATTAAAATCCTTTTCTCATGTGACTTTCATGACCCACTTGGCATCGTTTTTGCTTCTAATGAAATAAGAATTTTAGGTGCCAGCAATGAGTGGTGATCGTCCAATCAGAACAAGAACAACCTCCTAACCTTTTTATTTTCACAGGAACTCTGTGAACATGATGACTACCACTTATGGAACTGAAACTATTGGTATTGACCTGCGGTTGAGCTGTTCCATCTGCTGTATGGAGCTGGACCTCTGTAGAGTCTGTGGGGCCGGAGGAGCAGTAGGCCGCTGCCATGTTGTTGTTCTGTTCACATGATCCACATAAAAGATGCGACCATGACTGTCAATACGAGCCTCCCAATCTGGATTAGGAAGATAGTGGGAAAGGTTTCAGACTGAAAACTTAAGAAAATGTAACTTAGAGCAAACAAACACTTTTTATACCCTTATTTCTGTTGGAACATTACATTTTATTTCTGTTAATTGTACCCTAATTTATGTGATAATAATATTTCTGCTGTAGTTCATAACTTCTGCCAGAGAGTGGCCAGTTTGTTACACTGAGCTGCTGCTCAGTCAGAAATGGAGCCAACCTGTCAACCTGCAATGAAGCTTTACAACAACAGGAAGTTATTCTGAAGTTAGTTTGAATAAAAACAAGCGACACATCAAGTTCTGAGTATTCCTGTACATTTCATGTAGGATATGCAAACACCTACTAGGAGGCAGAGGCTCATCTACTCTCTGATAGCGACTGATGTCATGGCGGACAGAGGGAAGAGACCGAACAGACTGATGACCGTAGACCTGAGCTGTGGCACCTGCATTAAAAATACAACATCTGGATCAATTGCTAACCTAAGACATATCATTTTAGCTGTTGATCAATTTTAAGGGTACTATACAGTTCAGTAATATATTGGATACATTGCATAAAACACACCGTCATGACACCGACATTAAATCATACCCGACTTTTCCTGTTTGATGTCAGTTAGAATTACATCAATTATTTATTTTTGCTAGATGTCAGAATAATGAGAAAATGTTAAATAATTTTATGACTTATGTCAAGATAGATGGATATAAATTTGGTGACTAACTGACCTAAAACAGCTTCTTTCTACATGCAGATGTGAGTTCTCTCCTTGTACTCTGTGAGGTTAATTCGTCTCTCTAAATTGCTCTCCAGGTTTCCCTTTGATGAAATGGCAACCTGTCTAGGGTGTACCCCGCCTCTCACCTGATGACCCCTGGAATAGTCAAAAGGTCCCCTGCGCGACGTTGCAAGGATAAGCAGTTATTGCAAATGAAGGAATTGGAGAGTCTAAAGCTAAAATAAAACAGCTTCATGACTCTGTAGGCTTATATCATCTACTAGTGCACAAGCTCAAATAAGCTTAGCTCAGTGATTCTTGAAAATAGGGACAAAACAGGTCCTATGGATAAAGCACAAAATTTTAATGAAATATACACAAAATATAATTTTTTCAAATATCTGATTAAACTAACCAGGGGCATGTGAGCATGCTTTCCTGGTGTTTGCTGAATATTTTATTTTAAACATTGCAGTCGGTGGATGATGCCTGTAAAAGCCCTTGTCCAGGAGCAGAACTCAACACATTATAATAGTTTAAAACAATTAAAGAAATACTAAAATTATATATTGTGACAATTAAGTATAAGTAGTCATATAAATAATTATAGAGGTATCAATAAATTGAATTAAAAATCATTTTTATATATTTTCCAACTCCATTGAAATTTGTCCCTAGTTTTTGTCAACACCGTCAGAAATGAAAAGAATGTAGAAAAATCAGGCATTATTGGGGGGCACCAGAACTTCTGAGGACCCCATGACGTCATCTTTTTTCTTCCTTTGCTCACAGGGCTAGTTAGCTCTGGTTAGCTTATGTTATTCTTTAGTTTTTTCTTCTGTTTTATTCCTAAGTTGCTTGTCACAACCATGATGTGTCAACTCCATAACTGACAATTTACAAAACTTTGATGAAATTTTGCGAAATTAAAGCTTAATTTTGGTAAACTAAAGATTTCATGGACCTGATGAGCTACAATATGGCCTCCTTCAGAGTAACATCATATAAATTCAGGTAGTTTGGCTTTTTTTCAACTCCATCAGAGTTTTTCTGACTCTTTCAGTGAAATTGTTGTCAAATCTCACTTAAATGTGAAATTAATTCATTTTAATGTATTTTACATGAATTGCATTACTTCACATGTACCAAGTTTTTCATTTTATTCACTAGTTTGTCACCACCTTCAGTTCTGTGTCAACTCCATCAGATGGCCTTTTTGTTGTTTTTGGTTTTAAATTAAATATTTCTTTTGTTTCTTGAGAAGTGTTTGTCTGTAAAATGAGTAAAAATATCACTAATAAGGTCATTAAAAATGATTTTATATTTATTTTTGTCAGATGGTGATGACAACGTTCTAGGTCAGGTCGATTAAAAATGTAATTTTTTTAAAAATGTTGCAACTGGAAGCCTGCACCTTAGCATCTTTACATTTCCTAAACATTATTTGTCATATTTGCATACATAAGGTTGAGAAATAATGAAAAAAATTTGGGGGGAAAATTAAAAACCATTTTGTCCGTATTCTCAAGAATCACTGAGCTGTCCCTGCTGCAGTAAGAAGCATAACTGTCTCTGATTTTAATAAGGCTCTGCTCTGTAACTATTCCTCCCCAATTTCCCCATCGCTGGCATGGACAGATGCCATGCAGGAGTTTGCTCAGAACATTCATGCTAAAGGCAACTTACAGCCAATTGACATGTGGCACATGCAGTCATCCCCATGGACAACAACAATATGAGCAAGTTCTTTGAAAGATGATTAGATGATTTCTGGGCCCATACCAAGGAAATTTAAATGTTAATGATGTTCATGAGCACAATCCAAAAGCCACAAATGCTCAACCTTGCACATAAACTGAATAAATGTCCACAGTGACCAGGATTGAGAAGACACCTTCAAGCTTTAGCTAAAATTTGAAAGCTAAATGTCTTCTGAAGACTGTTTGGACCAATCATGGTGAGGCTTCTATCTCTAGGAACGCTGTAACTATAACAATTGTCAATCCTGCTGGTGACAGAATCACACTGAAGAACAATTTGACGGGCTGATGTATTTTACAAAATAAATGAAAGAAAAAAGGAGGAAAACTAACTATATTCTGCAACATCAGATCAAGTCAATAACTACATGGTTGATACTTGGATAGGTGGATGTCCTAACAGGAAGATGATCTCAAACCAATATCTAACTTGGTTTTAAAATGAAAAACTGCTGAGAAAAAGGGTATAGACGCTGATGGCTACTTTACAATCTCACCAATCTCTCTATCCTCAAGCAATGTCCTGTCAGTCACTCTGGCCCCGGACCTCTCCTGGTTCTGTGTCTGATCTGCAGATGTCTGCATGGACTGCCTCCTCCAGACATCTGTGCCTTTCTGCCCTCCTTCTTTGTTCCTGCCTTCAGCCCTCATTCCTTTCGAACACAGAAGCAACAAAACTATATGAGTAACAGAGCTCAATTTTGCTGCATTACTTTCTACTTGCTCAGATAAGCTCCTTTTCCTATTGATGACCAATATCATTTACTTGTTGGTAACAGATCATTTCCCTCTATGCTTTATTTTCAATGATAGTGTTTATAAATCATGTTACTCACAATATTCTTTTACACATAATTAAACTTTACTTTAGATTTCAAGGAAGCGTAACAGAAAGGATTCCTTCAGTTTTCTGTTGAATCTCATGTTGTTCAGTGTTTGGAACAATTCTCTGTACTACTTATCACAAAAAGCAGATTTTTACATACACAAAAAAGGGACATGATATATTCCCACTCACTTTCTGACATTAAAATCAGACTAAATTTGTTTTTAAGTTTAGGTTACTGAAGAATAGCAATATGGTGTCTTTTTTTTTCTTTTTTAAAAAGCAAGTATATTGAAAGGGATATTTCTTTAGAAGTTATTAAATTATAATTCCAAAATACATTTTCTTGATATTCAGTAGCACTGGTCTTAAACTGCATGACCTATATTGCCTCTAGAACATCCTTCCCTATTCGGTGGCACACTGATAACATCAACAATATCTTTTTCTAAAATGATGCAGAAAAACTAGCCAAATATTTGCTACTTTAAGGCTGATCTATTATTTATTGTCTACAAGTTATAGAAATTCAGTACAACTGGCTCCATGTTTATCTGCTTAGCCATGTTTAACTCTTATCAAAGTGCTAAACATAAAGTGTTTTCTG
This sequence comes from Poecilia mexicana, assembly GCF_051168715.1. NCBI lineage: Eukaryota > Metazoa > Chordata > Actinopteri > Cyprinodontiformes > Poeciliidae > Poecilia > Poecilia mexicana. The sequence continues at coordinate 34,242,113 of NW_028263371.1, forward strand.
CTACTACCAGCTCGGTGTACTCAGTTTTTCTTTCCAGTAAGTACTCCTGGACCAGTGAGTCTGTACTTTACTATAGGTGTGAGTCATGTAACAGGAAGAGCAGGTTTCCTGAAGAAAGAGGAAGTTTCCAGCCTGCAGTGTTTAAAAATAGTCCAGACTGCTCATTTTGAGCACTAAAGGTTTAAGGAATAAAATCTAAACATTTTGAGTAATTGGATAAAACCCAGAGTAAAATACTTAAATTAATACTGATAACTTATGATTAAACCAATAGTTAATATTGGTTTAACCAGTGGTTGATGTTGGTTTGATTATAAGAATATTTACACTTACTCTTATACTTATGGAAGTACTTAAAGGTGAAACAAGTAACTGTAACATGGTGTCAAATAATTAGAATAATGAATTATTCTTGGTTTCTTTTCATTAATGTCTGTAATAACTCACATTATGATTATAATAAGAGTAACTAATAAGTAATGGTTATTATAAAATTATAAATGAATGCTAAATCAGAGAAACTAAAAAGTTATAAATGTGATTTTGACATTGAACTTGAAATGGTGTAAAATGTGTAACTGTAATTAAAGGTCACTGATGTTGTGTTGGAGGTAGATGGTAGGTGATAGGTCATTGGAAAAGAGGAGCTGATAGGAGGGCGGAGGTGACCAAGGCCTTATTGCTGAACTTAAACTTTTCTAAGAAAAGGTTAGACACAAGAGGACTGTTGAGCAACCCTGGGTCATTAGAACAGACATCATGTCTCCAAAACGGTGATGGATATGAGATCATCGGTCCAAGCAGTCAGCCAATGAGACAGGCACAGCAACAAAAGCTAGCCAGTGCAAATGCACTAAAAGGGTGGATAAACCCTTTAAGGTGAGTGCAAAAGAGGAGTTTTTGGTTGGATCCTTCAGGCAGCTTCGAGCCAAGATCGAGATGGGCAAAGAACTCTGCAGCTGAAGAAGAGCCGGAGCCACAGAGACGAAGACTGTTCTGCACATGGGGACCAACCCGTTAGCCCCGCAACATGTGGCTTCAAATTGCACTTCTCTCACCAGCTGGGTTCGAGACCCCAAAGACAAAGACCAAGGCAAAGATGAAGATAAAGACAAAGGCAAAGAGGAAGAACTGGTGTGTTCCTTCCGTGAGACCAGCTCTTCTACATCTCGAAGGACCAGAAAGATCGTGAGACGAAGAGAAAGGAGCTACAGAGCTGCAAGACAAGAAGGAGAGGGCCGCTACGCGCATGAGGAAGTCACCCTGAGGCCCGAGATCTGCCGCTCTGACTCAGTACTCTTCCTGTACTGGGAGCCTCCTGCTGCTGCAACACCTTTTTCATCCTCAGGCCAGTTCTGGGGTTCAAAATGCCAAACTCCGTCCGTCTCTCTCAAAGTTTTCCTTTTTTAGTTCACAGTGTCAGCATTAGGGAAAGATAGATTAGATTATTGATTTTACTTATTTGATTATTTCTGCTACTGATTTAAGCTGTACTGACCCTTGCAAAACTGCCTTACTAATAAAATAATTAGCATTAAGAAAATCTAAAAGATGTTGTGGACATTCAGTTAATGAGTAACCTTAAAGTTCTTTGATGGTTGAAAATAGCTATGAAGTTTGATTCTGGGAGGAGAAAGTGGAAAATGTTTTATAGGTTGCTTTTAGCCCAAACTAAAACAACACCCTTGGGACTCGCCCGAGTCACTAAAACTTACTTGGTTCAGTAACAAGTGCAAGTTGTAATAAGAGAAAGAGCGACCGTTAACAGGTGTGCTCTGTGAAGCTAGCTGATTCTGGGCTGCTCAATCTGGCTAATTCACAGGGTGAAAAAGGGTGGGACATCTGGAGGCAAAGGTCGTTGGAAACCAGGCTAGTCTTTCTCGCACCCAGCTTAAACAGAATGTCCTCTATATTCTCATCTGTAGTAATACTCCGGAGTTAGAGGCTTCTCGGACCCGTTAGACGGAGAGCTGGGAGCAACATCTCCCTCCTCTCAGAAGAGGAAGTAGAGAGAGAGAAGGGGGGGGGAGGTGTTGCGCAACAACAAACAAACCTCTTACCAGCTTCAGAACTCTCTCCTCCTCTGACATCTCTGCTGCTGTTTGGAGCAGATGCTCCAACTGGCCCATTCGCCTCACTGCTTGATGACTCTGCCCCTTCCTCTTCTGCTTTTGGAGCAAGTTCTTTTCTTGCTTCAACCTCCTGGTGGCAGAAAAGGAGAGGATTAAAGGGAACAGCAAGGTTGGCCCAAAGTCAACTGTCGACACGATGTCTGATTTGTGGATGTTTGTTTTCGCACAGACCTTTCAGCTCCCCCTCCTGCTGCATTAACATCATGGTATTTTGTCATGTGTGGTTTACAACAGTACAGTAAATACAACAATCATGAGGAAATAATTCCTCCCTCTCTGAACTGCAAAATAAATTATCACAGGGTCATTTAAACCCCAGGATTTTTGTGCTCTGTGTGCTATTACAAAGTTTTCTTTCTGTGGTTTCAGAAAGATCATCATTCTGTGACCCCGCCTCATGGTGCTTCCCTGCTATCCGACAATGACATCTCCTCTTGAGCATCGTGCTAAGATCATGGGAGGTTAAACACTAACCAGGTCCAGATATTTTACATTTTTTGCACCTGTTTTTTAACAAGTTCTTCTTTTGCGCTCTCCGCTACAGTGCTTCCCACTTTCTCTGTTTTGATGTCAGCTGGTTACATCATCAACAAGCATTACTGCGGTTAGTCGGTAGACTACAGATATCTATCATATGCCAAATTTCTATAATTTCAACCATATACCGTTTATATCGTGCATTCCTGAAACACACCTACAAAATGCAGACCAATTACACAGTTGATTCGCATGGAGAGGGAGGCAAAAGGTTCACCAGGGAGCTTGTGACATGAGGCTGAGAACAAAATTATGTGATTTTAGTCACACAACTGCAACTCTGAGAACTAATGTCAGATGTTTGGCTCGACCACACAGAGCCCTTTAGGAACTGTATATAAGCCCCTGCAGATTAAAACAGTTTGGTGTAGAGTAAAAACTTCTCTTTTGCTTACTTGAATGGGTGAGAGAGGACCCAGGGAAGGGCTACAGGTTCCCATCCTGCTACTCTGCTCCTGACAGGAACATTGTGGTACGGAATCTCCCTGTAGATCGGCTGCAGCAGCCTCAGTTCCAGGCTTTTGGGATGAGAAGACAGCCATTTCTTCAGTCACCTGTGCTGCTCCAGCAGACCCTTCAGCCCCATCTACCAATGCTCTGGTTAGAGCACAAGCTTCGTTTTCCCCTTCATTCTCTGCTACTTCATTTCTGGCATTTGGAGGCTCAGCTGGAAGCTGAACAGCAGAAGAAGAACCTTCCTCTGCTCCAGCTCCAACATCTTCCTTTAAATCTTCATTTTGTGCAGGTGATCTGCTTACAGAGTCCGTGCTCTGTTCTGCCCTTGTGTTCTGTGATAGGTCTCTGTGCTGCCCCACCGAATCCTCATCCTCATCTGAATCAATGTGCAGCATGGCGTTGAGTCGTGTGTCAGTTGGAAAGCTGGAGCGCAGTTTTGGCAAAGGTGGCACCAAAAGTCGGTCCCCGTGGCCAGTGGGGGCCTCAAGAGCGTCAAGGTAGTCATTGAGGGACACCTGTCGATGGGTGTGTTGCCCCGGAGCCACAGAGGGCAGATCATTCTCTCCCAAGCGTCCGGGCTCACGCCACATGATGTTCTCGCCATAGCAACAAAGGCCATTCACCAACAAGGGGCTATCGTCGGAATCCATGGGAGAAGGTCCACTTGTGACACGAGATGATGAGGAGGCTTGAGGAAGATCTTCATCATCAGACGGGCTGCCAGGGTCTCCGCTGCCCAGGAGGCTTCCTCCAGCAGCGTCTGGGGAGGCTTCTGAAGAGCAGAAGTGTGGGGTGGGTTTCATTACTTCATTACAGAGTTTACAACAAACCATGTTAAATTAAATAAATATTTCACTGGGATGAAAAAATATGGGCTTTTCTACTGCCTCACAACTGCTTATTGAAACCAGCAACACACCTTCTTGTCCGGTGGAAGTGATGTCCACTCTGAACTGAAGCTGGCCGCTCACATTGTCTGTCGGGAGGCGGCGACACAAGTTATAGCTGACCTGGTGACTCCTACAGGCAGGCACACACACACACACACACACACACACACACACACACACACACACACACACACACACACACACACACACACACACACACACACACACACACACACACACACACACACACGCTGTTTACCTGGATCTGTGTGACTGGTAAATAAAGCTCTTTAAAGTACAGTAATTATGTCTTATGCTAGTTTAGAAGTTGAAATTAATGCAGTCTGGCTCCTGCTGGAAGGAATGAATATCTGCAAGCCTCAATTAGAAAACTTCTAGTCATTTTGTCTGAACTTTCTCCTGAAAAGTAGATAAATTAATGTGATAAGGTCAGAAGAGGACAAAAGTGAGTTGTAGGAGGATAATGGCGTAGTATGTTGTTTAATAACTTATTGTTTGAAACAAACTTATCCAGGTGTGAATTTAGTTGTGTTTCTTATTTAATGGAAACACCACAATTGTGAAATTTATTTTTTTGACATTAGTGGAAAGTTGATATAACACTGGACATATTTGCAATGTAAATGCAGTTAATGATAAATATTGAGATGCATGTATAGAACTTTTACAAGAGCAACAGAGAGGCCAACGTGAAGTATTCTCTGTGGTTCCATCAGTTCTTTAGTTTTCAAACCATAATCGTCAAGACACACCATCCTGCATCTTTTAGATGTTTCCTTGTTTCAGCTCCCCTGTCATTTTAGCAGCGACACATGTAAAACACTCAGTGTGTCTTAAGGATCAAGATTGAAAACCCCTGTTTTTGACATTTCAGTTGTACAGCACAGTTTTGTGTCTGGGTGTGAACTCACTCAACTGTTGTTGGCCCCTCAAGAAGTCTCTGCACGGGGATGATCAGATGACCCAGAAAGCGCTTGATAATTGGTCGGCTCTTGGCAAACTTGTCCTTCACTTCAATCTCCAACACATCACTCATGAGAGCCACAAAGGTGTACTTCTACAGAAAACAGAGATACAAAAACCTAGATACTTGACAATTCTTATTGTTAAATTGGTGGACAGAACAGGTAATAAAAAGTTTCATAAAAACTAACACACACATTTTTCAAGAATTGGACATCTGCTGATATCCAAAGTCTTAAATGCATGACCAGGGCGAATGAGTTTATCAAAGCAAAGGGGCTTACCTCCCCATGCCACACAGGGTTGATGGTATTGGCTATAATGGTGGAGCGCCTCTCCTGGCCATGATGAGTGAATTTGGGGAGGCCGCTCCTCTTCCCAGGCAGGATGGACATCTTCAAGTATGGGTCAGGGTTAAAAAACATCCCCTTCTTCAACCCCACTGCCTGAATATCTGAAACAGTAGGAGTTATAGGCATCTTTCTTGTCAATACCCATAGTGCTAGCATAGGCATCACAACGTTGGCTTTCTATCACCTGAAGAACATTTCTAGGATTAAAGAAATTCTAGAAACTCTTTGAAAGATCTCAAAGAAACTAGTCCATATGTTTGACTTTAGTCAACCTGATTACTGCCTAAAAAGTCAATGAAACAATTGCAGTTGATCCAGAAGCAAATCCCCTCCATTCCTAAGTCCTTATACTGGCTCCCTGTAGCCCAGTGTTGTGTGCCCACCTTATTACTGAATTAGCCAGAACACTGAATTAAATCATCACAAAAACCACCCAGTTGCTTTATTGAACAATGTCCATCATCCAACTTCGCACTCATACCCCTGAACTACAATACTCATTATGTGATCGCGTAAGCACATAGTGAGTACATGACTTTAGGGTGCATTCACACCAGTCCTGTTTAGTCCGCTTTAATAGAACTCTAGTTCTTTTCTCTAGAAAGTCCTGCTCATTTTGGGAGGTGTGAATGCACAATCAAACTCTAATGCTGACTAAAACAGCCCAGCCACCCTACAGAGAAAACCCATTTCGGTCGCTTGTATCCTGGACCTCATTCTTTCAGTCATGACCCACAACTCATGACCACAGATGAGGGTTGGAACATAGATTGACCAGTAAATTGAGTCTTCTGGACTATCAGATGTGAAAACACAAAAATACTGTTGTTAGTTTATAAATCACTTTACAGCATAAAACCAAAATACATTAAAGATCTTTTGTCGTATCAACCTTCAAGACCACTCAGGTCTTCTTCTTGTAGTTTGCGCTGCAGCTCCAGAACCAGAATTAAACAACAAACCAACATTCAGTTTTTATGCAAAAAATCTGGACCAAACTTGCAGAAAACCAAAAAACAGCTGAAACATTGAGTTTTTAAAATCAATTTTAAGAACCCAGCTGTCTAGATCTGTATTTGACTAATAATAACTGGAACATTGATCAATATCTTTGATAATGAGTATTCCTGATTTTGATGATGGCATTTGACAAAATGGAATATTTGTCGCTTGTTTCATGATAGTTTATTGTGTTGTTTTTATGCTGTAAATTACTTTGAACTGCCTTGTTACTTAAATGTGCTTTACAAATTATCTTTACTTGACTGTGCGTGTTACTCCTCTTACCTGACAGGGTGAAACTGACAAGTTTTCGACAATGTTCACTTCCCGACTGCTCTTCCACTTGGCCTTCACTTCTCACCTATTTCAAAAACAAACAAATGCATGGAGAAGTGATTTTAGTTTAATCTCACTTCAACTTCAAAAACAAAAAAAAATCAGCTATGATTCTGGCCTTCTTCTTCTTCTTCTTTTGTTTTTTATTGGCGGCTGGCATCCAACTTAAGGTGCATTTACCGCCACCTACCAGACTGGAGTGTGGTCATCAGAGATCTCAGAGGGAATTAAATCCACCTCAATGATGTGTAGGATGTGCAAATTCACATCCTAACACACTCATTAATACCTGAATTAATGCATGAGCATGCACTGGCATACACACAAATACTTGTTCATATCCTAAATACGACTCATTAACCCAGTGTTATTTAAGAACCTAAATAAGAGATTTCTAACATAATTTGATTTATTATCTAATAGACTAATCATAGACAGTCCTATATTCTTTCTGCTTAGTAACGACTTTAAAAGCTGGCGTTCCTCTGAGTATTTATCACATTCTAACAAGACATGCTCCACTGTTTCCACCTGATTACAATAATTACAAGCCCCATTCTCATGCTTTCCTATTTTAAAGAGCGAACTATTAAGTCCAGAATGTCCAATTCTAAGTCGAGACATAACTACTTCCTCTTTCCGCCTTCCACTCAGATAATTACTATCTCCAACACTCTTTTGAATTGTATATAGTTGTCTCCCATTATCATGGTTATCCCATAGCTCTTGCCAAATCTTAATCATTTCTTTTTGAATAATAGATTTACCCTCATTTTTACTCAAAGGAATATTCAGATGAACAATATCTGATTTCAAGGCCTGCTTAGCTAAAATATCTACTTCCTCATTTCCTTCTATACCTACATGAGCAGGAATCCAGACAAATTGAACCAAGCATTTATTGTTATGAAGATGAACTAATAATTGATATATTCTTAATATCAAATCTAATCTGCTAGATTTGCCAGATTTAATACTTAATAATGCTGCTTGACTATCTGATGCTATGATAAATGTACTTACTTCCCTAGTATCATTACCAAGCAACCATTCTAAGGCCAATATGATGGCTGATAATTCAACTGTAAAAACAGCTAAATGGTCAGCTGTTCTCCTCTTAATCAAGACTTTATGGTGTGGGATATTCACTGCTGCTCCAGTTCTACCACTATTTGGATCTTTAGATCCATCTGTATATATAATTATGTTGTCTTTATATCTTTCAAAATATCTATTAACTACAACCCATTCTGGAGTCTTTCCCTTTTTAAGAATTTCACTTAATTGAAGATCAACTTCTGGAGTTAGAAATAACCATGGAGGAATTTCAGATTGAGGAACTGTAGCACTATACTGGAGCATAGTTAAACCAAGCTGTTTTGCCTTTATTTCCCCAATCCATCCAAAACTATTACAATTTAATTTATGATGTTCCCAACATTCCTTCAGCACCATCTTAGTTGGATGATCACACTTATGTCCTTGTAGGTTCACCCAGTACATGTACATTAATTTCAACCTTCTTAATCTTAACGGAAGCTCACCAGTTTCTACTTGTAAAGCAGCTAAAGACGATGTTCTGAAAGCTCCACAACAAATCCTCAATGCTTGTGTTTGCTCACTATCAAGTTTTCTCAAATGACTGTCAGCAGCTGCCATATATGCTATACACCCATAATCCATAATAGATCTCATGAGTGCCTGATTAACTCCCAACAGTGCACTTCTTGAAGCTCCCCATTCCTGTTCTGAGAGACATCTTAACAAATTATTCACTTTTTTACATTTATTTTGAACTGATTCTATTTGATGTTTCCAAGTTAAGCTTTCATCAAAGATGACACCTAAAAACTTCACTGTTTTCACTTGTTCAAGTTTATGTTTATAAAGATTCAACTTAACTTCCTTATGTCTTCTATAAAAGCAAATTACTTGAGTCTTTGCGATTGACATCCTAAAACCCCATTTATTACCCCAACCTTCCACTTTCAAAATGGCAGCCTGCATCTTTTTCTGTAAGTAAACCAGATTATGTCCCCGAATCCATAGAGCACCATCATCTGCAAATAAAGATTTGCCTATACTACTATCTATCTCATCAAAAATGTCATTAATCATAATATTAAAGAGAATTGGGCTACACACACTACCTTGGGGGGTACCATTCTCAACAGAATACCTAGTAGAGAAACTCGCCCCAACCCAAACTTCTATTTCTCTACCAAACAAAAAATCCAAAATCCAATTATAAATCTTACCTCCTATACCAATTTTCCCTAATTTAATCAATAATCCTTCTTTCCATAACATATCATATGCCTTCTCAATGTCAAAGAACACAGCTATCACTAACTCTTTATTCGCTTGAGCTTTTCTTACTTCTGACTCTAAACACAGAACTGCATCCATCGTATTTCTCCCTTTACGAAAACCACTCTGGAATGGACAGAATTTATTTTTACTCTCAATAAAATAATAAAGCATATCTGTAACAATCCTCTCCATTATTTTCCCTAATTGAGATGTAAGAGCTATAGGTCTATAATTTGATGGGTCTGTTGCGTTTTTACCAGGTTTTAATATGGGAATTATAACTGACTGTTTCCATTCTGCCGGAATACTCCCAGTCATCCAAATCAGGTTAAACAATTTTAATATAACAGTAAGAGATGAATATTTAAAATGTTTGAGCAATACATAACACACTCCATCCTTCCCCGGAGTTGATTGCTTAGCATTATTAATAGCTTTTACTAACTCATACATAGAAAAAGGCATATCTAAATCCTGGTTTGAGACTTCTCTCCTAGTAGTAACTTCTGGATTTCCATCCAATAAATCTAATTTATTACTTTTCATTTCTTCAGATAAATTTTCTGAACTATTCACCTTAATTAACGTTACTGCTAATAATTCAGCTTTTTCTTTATTACTAATCGCTATTTTCCCATTTAATTCTAAAACAGGTAAGGAAAACCTCTTTTTAACACCATTCATTTTCTTAATAACTCTCCATACCTCTGACAGTTTGGTCTCTCTTCCAATGGAATTACAGTATTGCCTCCAACAAGCCTTCTTAGCTTCTCTAATAGTCTTCCTAACTATATAGCTTGTGCTTTCTTATATTGAATTAGTGCCTCAAAGGTATGACATCTTCTTACCAATTTAAAAGCTTTATTTCTTCCCCTTATAGCAATACTACATTGCTCATTCCACCATGGAGTAGACTTTTTATTTCCTCTTCCCTTTGATTTAGGAATTGAACTTTCAGCTGCATTAATAATGACAGACTTAATCTTTGAATAACACATCTCCACATCACAAAACAAATTCTCATCCAGTTTATTAAATTGACTATCAACTAAATTTTTAAATAACTCCCAATTAGCGTTACTTAACTTCTATCTTGGAATCTGTCCTTCCTCTTCTTTTATCACTTCAGAACCAACTGAAACTAGAATAGGAAAATGATCACTGCCCATTGGAGAATCAATCATCACCTCCCAAGAAGTAATTCCAGCTATTCCATTTGAAACCAATGTTGGGTCTAAAACACTCTTTAAATTCCTACAGCAATCATACCTAGTAGTGCTGCCATCATTAACTCAAGAAATTCTTCAACAGTCAATCCATTTGCATCTGTATTAAGACTCCCCCATAAAATATTATGAGAATTGAAATCACCACACCATACAGTCTTACCTACATTTTGATCATTTACTTCATTGAGATTTTGAATGGACAACTTCTTGTTAGCATTATAAAAATGTATCACCAACATTTGGTCATTTTCTATCCAAATCTTAATAACTATTGATTCATAATTTTTCCCTATTGATTCCACTTTATACCTTATACCATCTTGAATAAAAGTTGCCACTCCCCCTCCTTGTCTTTCTTTTCTATCATTCCTAATTGATGTATACCCAGAAATTTTGAAATCCAGATGAGGCTTAAGCCAGGTTTCTTGAATGCAAATCAGGTGAGGTTTAACTGTCAAATCTGAAATATATTTCTTAAACTCTAGACCATTACTAATAAGACTTCTTGCATTCCACTGGAAAATAATTAACATAACGAAGAGGGGCCGCCACTGCATGATCGAGGTTGAGAAGATTGTGTCTCATTTAATTTTTCCTTAATTGATTCCCAATTAACATTTTTACAATCAAGATACTTTTGGGCTGCCTTCACTATTATTTGAATTTTTTCCGTTTTCCTTTGTGTTTGAGCAGTGCAGTTAACAACTTCAACCATGAACAATACAAAATCCTCCTTTGTCATGAGTAAAGTGTCACCTTTAATCTTAGAGCATTCTGAACAATTAGATCCTTCTTTTTCTCCTCCAGACACTTTCTTTGGATATCATATTGGTTGAACAGAAGCTTTTTTAGTTGCTTCCGCATAAGTAATGCCAGTAGTGACTTTGATTTTCTGAACTTCCTCAGCTCTTTTACTAGCTATGCATCCCCTAAATCCTGAACTATGCCCACCTCCACAATTACAACATTTCAGCGGAGCCCCTTCCTCACATTTCCCATACTCATGATCCCCAGCACATCTCCCACATTTCTGTTTCCCCTTACACACTGCCGCGACATGTCCACATTTCTGGCATTTAAAGTACCGCAGCGGCGGAGGAATAAATGGTCGGACATCATAGCTCATATATCCCACAAACACTTTATCTGGCAGACTGTTCTCTTCAAATTTTAACATGATAGAAAAACTATCACTCCTCTCTCCATTTTTATTTCTTTTCAATCGTTTGGCTTCCACCACTTTCCCTCCTGAAACATTAGACTTGATCTCATCAACTGGCACATCAGGTGGAATCCCCGAAATGACTCCGCATACATACTTCTTGTCATCCAAAAGTCTTCCTCTCACATTCTCACCAAGGATTCTTTTTATATTCAGCGCCCTTTCTTTTTGTTTAATATCATTACAGATAATCAATAACGATCCATCTCTTAATATTTTAACAAATTTCACCTTTCCAACCAGTAAATTGATTTCTTTTGTAAGCTTTATTGGATTCCACTTACCAAAGGACACACCCTCTTTGACAAACTTCAGAACTATTTTAAATTCTGACATCGTAACAGTTTCTCCTTCAGCCTCGGAAACAGATGATTCTATTTGTTGTCTTGATTTTTTCCATTTATGCTTAGCTTTTTGAATATGCCAAGGTCCTTCATTTTCCACATCATCAGCACCCTCTTCCATTTCCGCAAAATCACTACCTGACACATTTCCCTCTGACATCCTTCCAACCATTCACAGTCTGATCGTGCCTCTTCCGCCTTTGCTGGTCAGCTGCGTCTCCCGAGTCGTTTTTCTCCCCAAAACTTATTTTCTTAAATTACTAAACAGGATCGACCAGAACGAAGAGACCATCTAAAACGTAGCAGAACATAAGAACTGGGTTTGGGCGCCACCAGGTTAGACCCCCAAAAAATCTGATTCTGGCCTGTCTGCCTGCTCTGTTTTTCTCCTCAGCTCTCAACTCTGCAATCAATCTCATCTGATCCACCTGCATGCTGCTGTGCTACAGTGCACTCATGCTCATGTCATCCACCTGTTCACCAGCAGTTATATTCAGCTCTCAGGCAGAGTGTCACATTTTTAAAAGCCCATGAGTGAGCCCAGCATTTCCTTCTTTATGGTCATGACCACGTTTTCTGTTGGATTTCCCTGTCTTGCCTTTACGGCGCTTCTGATCAATTTCTCTGTGAAACAACTCATATAATCATCTCAAGGTTGTAACTTTGAGTTTAATCAACAGATGCTGTTAAAAAAACAATAACAAAATTGTAAAATAAATAAAGATCTTGTTCTTAGTTTTTTGTTTTTTTTTATTCGCCAACAGAATCAGTCTTTTTCTATCTTTTGTCACTCAAGCCTGACAAAAGTCAGTCACCATACCTGGGTTTCCAACACACTGTGTTTTTATAAGTTTTCATTGCTGCTAAGAGGATGGAAGCTGGCTGAAAGCAGCGAAAACTTGGTCTTCCTGAAAAGGTGAGTGTAGATCTTAGGGAAAATTCCATTTTAATGTAAAACGAGAGATTACTAGATAAAATAAATTTCTAGTTGCTAATTTTTGGTGGCTCAATCATACTATCACACATAATCATTGTGAATTTGAAAACATTTGCTCTTGCCAAAGCTATGAGGGGGAAAACCACATATTCCAGTTGCTTGAAATAATCTGTAAATTAATTTACCCCCTTCTCTCCTGATCCCTAACCATAAAAGTTGTGGTACTAGTGACAACCAACGGAACAAAACAAAGGCAATTTGGATATGGATGATAAAGTATTAAATCACACACTTACTGGCACTCCTGGGTTCTTCACAGTGATGCAAGGAGTTGTTGCTCTTAATGCTCCACTTATTCCATGATAATATTTGAAACAGATCTTTGTCTCAGCTGCAAAGAGAAAATCCCCCCCAAAATTTCTGTACATGAAAAGCATTCAAAGAGCAGAATTGGGCATGTCTGCAATAATTCCCCACCCCCCCACCTCACATTTCAATCAGAAATGTAGCACCACCTACTGGCTGAACAATTTCTTAAGGGTAAACAAACAAACCAAGCTAGGTTTTCCCTTGAACCTCTCTCTCTTTATCTCTCTCTCTGTCTCACTCACTCACTCACTCACTCACTCACTCACTCACTCACTCACTCACTCACTCACTCACTCACTCACATGTCCTCTGAGCTCGGGTCCTCTACCAGAGGCCTGGGAGCTTGAGGGTCCTCCAGTATCTTGGCTGTGCCTAGAACTGCACATTTTTGGACTGAGATGTCTGATGTTGTTCCTGGGATCTGTTTGAGCCACTGCTCCAGTTTGGGGGTGACTGCCCCGAGGGCCCCGATGACCACAGGCACCACTGTGGTCTTCACCTTCCAGGCCTTCTCCAGTTCCTCTCTGAGGCCCTGGTATTTCTCCAGTTTCTCCTTTTTCCTGATGTTGTAGTCACTTGGTATTGCTACATCCACCACAACGGCTTTCCTCTGTTCTTTATCCACCACCACAATGTCCGGTTGGTTCTCCATTACCATCTTGTCTGTCTGGATCTGGAAGTCCCACAGGATCTTAGCTCGGTCATTCTCCACCACCTTTGGGGGTGTCCAACCTGCTGAGTGACAGACTGAAGCTCCTTCAGTCTGTCACTGAAGGAGCTTTCCAGTTCAGCTTCATGAATGTGATGGGAGATATTGGCCATTTCCATTGTTTCCAAAATGTTGCTAATGTCGAAAAAACACAATTTCCCCAGTGTTTTCATTAAGAAATTAAATTGCAATCACAGGTGAATAAGCTTATTTCCATTATGTGTCATTAAAATTATGGCAGTGACAGGTGCCATAATTATTCAAAATTCATCCGTCAGAGGAGATGTCAGCATCTTATTCAGGTGAAAGAGCAACAAGCCCCGGATACTTTGGAGCATCTACGACTGCGATGTTTTGGGGAAACTGTAGCCGGCAATTTTACAGAAGAGCGATGTATTCAACGATCGAATGACACACAGCTTTTTATGTACTGTGCGATTCTGTGAGAGCTCTTGTGTGAGAACAAAACCAAAAACACACCATCATCCTTCTACTACTTTCTGTCATCTTCTTTGTGGTTTTTGCCAGTAGTAACATCCAGTTGTTGATCACATGACTCATGTGATGTGAATAAAGTGTTTCCATTACAGTTTTGCAAAATACATCTATTTTGACACGACCGAAAAACCACCTCATCCTAGCACAAAAACGTTTTTGTGAAAAACTTTTTTTTTTTTTTTTAATTGCCCAGTTTCCATTAAGTACATTTATTTTCCTAATTCCAAATTTCACAATTCCATGGTTTTAATTTTTGCCAGAGTCCTGTCTCTGAGGTAATCCTCCTTCAAAACTACTGGTAGCATATCTGTGAAGTAGCTAGCTCATGATTGCAGGAGAAGACAACAAATTCACCTGATTCAGTGTCTCAGTTTGGTGAGTTAAAGTTGCTTTGTGTAAAAAAATCTGAAAATCAGAACAGTATAAAATAGGTTATTTGGGCACAAGGTTCTTCACTGCTACTCAGTTTATCTGCTTTAATGTTTTAAACAAAATCAAAATAAGACTAAATAACTAAAAAAAAAAAAGCTGTAATTTCTGCAACTGTAAGAAGACTTGTTTTAGATAAAAGCAATTAGATGATGTTAGGTTTTCAGTTGTGGATCAATTGCATAATCAAATGTAGTAATCAGTTTTATTCATCATTAAGCTATTTTACTTAACAGCAAAAAACCCTGATTTCATACAAGAATTAAAAAAAATGAAGCAAAAGACTAATTCAAATGTTGCTCATCTATTTTTTAATTTAAATGCATATTGCTCTGCTTCTTGACCAGAATTCACTTTACAGTGATATTTGTTAGGAATCATAACTGCTGAGAACCACAAATACTTGAGTCCCCCACTAAAAATATCTATAACTGCCTGTTTTAATAGTACAAACATCAAATATTAATATGTTTTAATAATCACAGTAGCAGAAACTGACAGCTACAATTTACCCTATCTCTGCTGTTGAGGGTTACACCCAATCAGTGGCTAGCAAAATGAATGTTGCTGATGGATTGAATGCTTTGCAAATGCCAGTCATTAGCATTTTTAAGTAGCATTGTGTGTTGGTGTTTCAGCTTCAAGCTGCATTTTCTTCTGAATATTTTAAATAAATTTCAAAAAGTTGCTAATGGATAAGTTTTGGACACTTTGACAATTTATTTACAGGACCTCCCTTTAACTAGATCCCTTCAAACTGATATGTTTGTGTGCACAACAAAGATTTTAAACTGTTATAAAAACTGGCTTTTTAATGTTTTTTCCCAGTAAAACAACTAGATGATAATTATCCAAGAGAAGTAATTCCATCATTTTTTCCCAGAATAGATCCTTTCACAGGATGACAAAATGGCACATTATTTTCAATAATGGATTTCACATAATCCAACAGTTTAACAAGCAAGCTTTCATACAGGTCAACAGCAAAACTGGAGTAAAGGCCCTGATAAAACTCACTTACCCTCCATGAAGTAGGGTTCAGGCTCCAGTCTCCACAAAACCTGTCCTTTTTGAGTACCATTTACTCCACGGTTCTTGGACTCCCAGACATTGGCCACACATGTCTCATCTGTAAAAAACACAACGTAATTTATTAAAAAGTTATATTTTAAGTGCACGAATCCTGGATTCTAACATTTATTACAATAAGCAAACTGTCATACTCCTGATTTCTATTAAACTTAATAAAAAACTATCCACATCTGTCCTGATCAAGTAAAAAAGAAAGCTCATTCGTTTATGTTTGGTTTCATAAAGCCTGATTAAACTCCTGTGTCTATCTGTTTACCTTCAAAGCTGGGCCATAAATGTTAAAACGTAAATATTAAACTTTGGCAATAAATATTTGGCATTTATCAATCAATCAATCAATCAATCAATCAAATATTATTTGTATAGCACATTTCAGCAGCAAAGCATTTCAATGTGCTTTACATAATTAAAATAAAAACAGCATGTGACATTGAATAAACAGTGAGAAAGAGATTTTGAAAAAGATTAAAAAAGATAAAAACATTAAAACCCCTTTTAGGACTTTAGTTAAACGTCGTTTAACTGGGACGTTTAGCTGGTCATGCACTAAGCAGAGGGATTACATTTATCTCTGCAATATAAATCTAGGCCCTCCATTCCCTTTCATGTACTTATCTTCTTCCATACATATTAATATTTTAGATCACAATGATAAAGGTTTTGATAGAGGAGAGCAATTGTGTGGATTTATCACTTCATAGTGTTTTTACTATGCAAATCTTGTTAAAAATGCAGAATTATCTTAAGTTATGGTTTACAAAACAATTTTCAGTAAAACTGATTTCTACAAAATAATGACAATAACAAAAATAACATAAAATAAGTAACTGGCTAATTATTAATCCCCTTTAAAGTGACTGACATAATTCAACAGAATAGAGTTTGCCAAAAGATGTGTGTGGGCCCCTCCATGGACAAGTCCAAGAAAGCTCTTTGGTCTGATGAGACTAAAATTGAGGCGTTTGGCTCTCAGATAAAATGCTATGTTTGGAGGAAACCACATCACCACAAACACACCATCCAGCATGAACAGCTTTCCAAGGAAAAAAGGAGTTAAATTGCAGGGTGCAGAAGTGCTAGCCTCATTGAGACACACACACACTTAGTGGAGTGGCCAGGACAAAGTCCCGATTTCAGTCCCAGAAAATATCAATGGGAAGAACTGAAGACGTGTATGAGCAAGGAGGGCAACGAACCTGACATACCTTCTAACAGTTCTGTCAAGAGGAATGATTCAAAATTCTGGCAAATTGTTTTTGAGAAGTTATAAAAAAATGTTTTACCCAATTATTCTATATGTTGGAAATATTGGTTTAATTATACTAATTTTAATGATGTTTAACTTTGGTACATGTTGAAATATTAGACTGATCATGATTGTTTTGAGTAGGCCTCAATTTAGGGTTAGACTTGGACTCAGGGTTTAATCAGTACATATCTTAATCAGTAGAACATTTTCTTAGATATAATAGTCACAATTTGATTAAAATTAGTCTAATCATAGTTTTTTATATTAGATCACATTCTTAACAGTGTATAAGTCATATATTCATCTGAAAAATGTATTGAATGTAACATGTTTTGGTATTGAAACTGTTCATGTTTGTTTTATAAGAGTTTGAAGTTATTATATGGAACATGTATTCATTTTTATAATCAAAATCTGCTGTTTGATGCACTGGGTCAGAGGAGAGGTCAGGAGAGCTCTGTGTGGTCCAGGAAACAGTTTGAGGCAGTTTGAAAGGATGAAAAACATGAATAGTTGATAAACTTTGGTCCTGCTTTCATTCTGTATGAAATGAACATATCTATTGTTCCTACCCTGAGAAAGTGCGGAGGGAGGACAGCTTAGACAGCGGATAAATTCATCCCTGGCCTTGGTAACACCTGCATGGTCTCTGGCGTACAAAAAGCACGTAATGAATGGTGCTGTTTGTGTGCAGGAGAGACCATCTCTGAACAGTAGGTCAAAGCACATCAGACAGTAAAGAACCCGTTTTTTACTGTCATTTTGACAGGTAATAATTCACACCCTTGACCGGTGCACATGGGCAGGCATAATAGACTTTATGCAAAGAGTTCATCGCAGAGGCAACTAAAATCAATCAATAAAAAAATCCTTTCTGAATATCATCTCATGGACAATGAACAAAATGATTCTTTCTGACCGGGAGCTGACAGAGAGTTGAAGAGTTGAGAAACACTGGTCTAAACAGATGACACCCTTATCTTGAGGAAATAAATAAAAATGCAGAAGTTAATCAGACCGCAACATGCGCAGCCTGCTGCACAACCAATGCGGATGCGGCTCCACCACGCGAAGAATTAAACTTAGCTCACTCTGCCGTTTTAAGAAATGGGGCTGGAAGACATGACCCTCCTGCGCCCAGATGGAGAGTGGCGCTCAGGAGGAGCGAGGCAGACATAACATCTGTCCGTTTCGGAGAAGTGAAACCACACAAAAAGATCCTCAAAAAAATTCACACCCGGACTGCTCACAGCACAGTAAAGAATGCTGGGTTATTTAAAACATAATAAAACTTGCAGAGTTCAATTGATCAGTTTGGATCAGGCAGATCCAACTGACTGGTGAACTAGAGCAGATTTCTCTGCAGATGGGAACCAGGAGGAATTTGTGAGGCACTGTGCATTCAGACCCCAGCAGGTAAAGTGCTTGTAATTTAAGTGGAGTCATTTAATTTAACTTATTTAAGTTATTGGGGTCACAGTCAGTGGTTTTTATCACTACAGAGAAAAAGTTAGATGCATTCATCTGCTTTATGTGTGATGGGATCTGGATTCATGGTTCAACTAGGTGAATATGAACTAAGCTGCATAAAAAAATGCTATGTTAATGTGATTACAATTTGACGGGTAAAAATAGTACGACTGATATTTTTAATGTTGTCGGTCGAAATGATGAATAAAAATTCTAGTGTGACCTCTATGTGTGTGTGTGTGTGTGTGTGTATATATATATATATACCTACTTTGCAGGTCACTGGCCCACAAGGACTGGGCTTGCCCACCCCTGGTTTACAGTTTTCATTTGTTCCACCAAACCCTTTAGATTTAGAGTTTCAGTAGCTCACCGATGTGATAAAGGCCGATCCAATCAGTGGCATCCACTTCCTCCTTTATGTCCCATGAGATCACCAGGTGGCCTTGGCCAAGAGTCAGTTGGTATGTGGATGCCGTAAGTGATGAGCGGCTTTCAGAGGTCACAAGATCTGTGTCACTATTGGCCCTCTGCAGTCCCAGCCCGGCTGATTCCAGCTGGGTCCCGGATGGCACAGCAGAGGACGACGAAGCTGAGGATCCCGCTGTTATCTGTACCGACAAACTGCTGAGGTTGTCCAGTCCCACTGTGTACGGCCGACTGTGTGGAGCACGGCGGTGCACCGCCAGCAGGTGCTCGTGGGCACTGCTGTTGGACGCCGAGGCTGTCTGTAGTGGAGGCGATGCAGAAGAGGTGGATGCAGTAGCAGCCGCTGCCATGCCCACGGCTGGGGCAGAAGAGAAAGCAGGAGGCGAAGATAGCTGTTCGTGGAAGTGGGACTGAGGGAAGTGGTGATGGTGGAGAGGAGGAGATGGGGAAGAGGAGTTAGAGGATGAGTGGGGACGGGGGCGAGGGGGGAGGACTGCGGTTGTGAGGGACGGCCGAATGGTGGAGGTTAATGGAGTGGGCTCAACAGAAAAAAAGAAGGCACTAGGAGTTGTCCCTATCCAACTGAAACTGAAGAAAATTTAGCAATAGGGAAAATCCAGCATAACCATACAGGGTTATACTTGGTTATACTTGTTTAGGGTTACATGAACAAGGAAGTCTTTGGTGCTGCTGGTATTCCTTTGGGAAAGGGAGAGTACTCACGTTCAATTTGTTCAGATGGTCATATGGAATTAAAACTATTGGACTCTTTTATTGACCCATATATCAAGCTTTATGTCAGTATTTGTCAGATGTCTGGCAGTGAAGAGCCACACTGTGGCCCTCCTAACCTCAGCAAGCATGTGATTCCTCCATGACTCCATTATGGCTGGAGAACAGAACGGAGGTAGCTGAGATGGGGAATTAGGGAAAGAGAAGCAGAGAAATTCAGAGTGATCCAACTCTTCTGTCCAGGTAGGGGAGACTGAAGGCAGGGTTATCCACACAGAAAGGAAGGTAAAACCTACAGGAGAGAGGGATTGAAGGAAGAGAAGAAGGGACATAATCAGAATAATTCTAATAAATATTTTCAACAGACAGTAAGTCAAATCAAGCAAGACAAATACTGCATACAATGAACTCTGGGCAGGATTAATACATATGTAAGCTACAATCAAATAAAGTAAATTCTAGACTTTGGGTGTAAGTGAAAGCTTGTTTAACCAAAAACCTTGGAGCTGGTATGAAAAACCTGTCTATCTCTAACAATTACTTCTCTGCTGGGTTCTCAAAGAAACACAAACCTTTGGCAACTAGTCCCTATAGCGTTCTACCAAATAGTGACAATTCAACCAAGGTAGGTACCAAAACTATCCAAGGTTTCTGCCCAGTGCATTGTAAGCTTGGTGGGCTGCCAGCCATTACTTGCCTTCCCACCAGGATAAAGCTAGGTTTATAGTTAACACATTGAACTGGCCAGGAGGGTGAGCATGTTATTTATGCCATCAGGGTCTGTTACTGAAAAACATTTAAAGTTTGCGTTGCGCACAAGTGAGGTGTGGCTTTTATACTTGACGTGTAGTAGTAGTGTAGACTTTAAATACTGTTAGTTTACAAATCACTAAATGCCTTAGGACCACAATATATTAAAGATCTGCTGTTGTCGTACCAACCTTCCAGACCCTCCAGGTCTTCTGGTTCTAGTCTGATCTGCATCCCCAGAACCAGAACCAAACAAGGAGAGGCAGCATTCAGCTTCTATGCACCACAAATCTGGAACAATTTTCCAGAAAACTGCAAAACAGCTGAAGCACTGAGTGACTTTAAATCTAGACTAAAAACTCAGCTGGTTAGAGTTGCTTTTGAAACCTAATCGTGAAACATTAATCAGTAATCTGATGTGTAAAATGTAATGTTATTCAAAGTGTGTTCTATGACATGGTATTTTTATCATGTAAAGCACTTTGAAATGCCTTGTTGTTGAAAGGAGTTATACAGATACAATTAATTTGGTTGGTTGGTTGGTCAGTCGTGCAGTATTCTGTGGATTTTCTTTGGAAGGTGTACGTCCCATTACATCTGTGTAAAACTAACAAATATCAGAAAAAGTACATCATATACTTAAATAGCGGTGGTACTGTGATGTTTTGCGTTCTTGCAAGGCGGCTGTCACTTCAGGCACCTTGCAAGAACCTGCATGACCATCGATGTGTGACCGCAAGCACGCTTTGCAAGACAATGATCTAACCAACACCACAAAGTCCATCTATGAACAGCTCAAATAAAGAAAAATTAAGGTTTTGGAGTGCCCTAGTCAAAGATCAAACTTATTATAATGCCATGGCAAACATTAAACATTCAATGTAACTGAATTAAAACAACCCTGCAACGCGAGCTAAAATTCCTCCGTAGTGATGGAGAACACTCACTGGTAGTTTTTTTTTTTTTTTTTTTTGTAAATTCTTGATGGCATCCAGTTACTAGGCGTGGGGCAGTCACTACTCATTAAGGGACACTAGCACATTGCTTACATCCGACCAATAGCCTTGACTCCATTGATGCAGCAATGCAGCAGTTATTAACACCCTCCACACACATAAACACATCTGCCCAGATAAGTTTTAAAATAGCACAAGAGTGAGCTCTTCAAGTACTGCTATCTAGATGCCTTCTGATGTCATCACAATGTGCTTAAACAGTTTCCGCTTCTTCTGAAAATAACAAAACACGATAGCAGTAGAATAACTAAACCAACCCTTTTCTTTAGAAATGGAAAGTTGAAGCTCTCCAGGAGAGTAAGTGTCTTTGATCCTGCACCAGGGTTAATCCAGGGAATGGTGAAGGGAAATTTAGTGTTGACAGATGGTGTTTCCTAATCCACAGTTGTAACAGTTTCAATCTGCAGCTAGAGCCCTGGCTTTGTTTACATCGATCTGTCCAAAAAATTTCCACTAATCAGGTTACTAGAGGAATTAGATAGAAATTAGGGGGTTTTAGCATAAGAATAGAGAATAGTCTGATTAATATTAGCGAGTGGCATTTATTGTGTCATTCAGTTTCTTCAGTTGTGAGACGGAACTGCTGCTACCAAATAAAAGCTAAAAATACCCATCTTTTCTCATACATCTATGTAAAAAAGTATTTTATTTATTTGTTTAATTACTTACGGAAAAGTTATACTCAATCTTATACAATGGGTGAAAGATATGTCAGAAATCCAAAGACCCTCACCCCCGCCCCCTCCCCAAATAATTCAGCTATTAGCAACATTTTCCACTTAATTAAAATTAAAAAACACAGGTGCTAATATTCCTTATTATATGTGCAGTATTATCAATGACTGTAAGAACAATAATAAGACAAATATGATGTTCCTGTGATCATTCCTCTGACAAATCATGAGGCACCTTTAAGTTCTTCATTAAAACTTCTTCTGACCAGAACACTTTCAACTTCCCCCTCAGATGATTTGCGGTAAACTGCAAATAGTTTTCTTATTGCCACTATTTTATAACCACTAGATTTGTGGAGAGCACAACTAATACTATTGTGTCAATATATTCACTCTAGGGCTGAAACGATTCCTCGAATGATTCGAGTACCTCGATTACTAAAATTCCTCGAGGAAAATTTACCTGCCTCGAAGCTTCGTTAATTTATGTTTTATTAGTTAGCGTACCGTGTTCCGGCCGGGACTTCATTTGCGTTGCGCGGAGCTCTCACTTCCGCCTCTGAGTTGTTGACAAAAGCTAAGTCTCAGCGGCATAAAGTCCAATCTTCAAGATTGGCCCGTGGGGATTTTATTGATTGATGATAATGCCCGACTTTTTATCGTTTTTGGGGAACCAATAAGCATCCTTAAAATGACTGGGGGAATGCCTGGAGTACGGCAGCATTTCTCCTCCGGGGCTGCTGGTTGAACGCGAACGGCGGGAAGAGCGCTGAGGTGAGCGGATAGACTGAACAGGGCGGGCGGCTGAGTAGCTGATGCTTACCGTGTAAATGTAGCTTTACCGACGAACCGCACAATAAATTTCATATCCCGGTCTGAAGAAACGGGTGGCGGAGCGCATCGTACATGGCTGGTAGATGAGTTTCTGAGTGTGACCAGTGAAGGTGTCGTAAATATCCCGTATTGCTTCCCCCCGTGTTCGTCCCCCGGTCTAACGGTTCGTCAGTCCGCTGGTCTATTTCCTCCCCTCCACCCCATGTTCGTTCATTCGCCCTCTCCTCCCACTCCAGGCGGCATTTCCCGTATTTTCAAACCCAAAGCGTGACAGGTTAGGTGGCAAGGTGAGTTTAATTAATCTATTAAACTCACTGAAGATGAATACATAAACTAAAAGCTGGATTGTAGACATTTTTTATAAGCATATTTGTGAGCCTGCCTCTTTGTTATTAAATTCAATATAATTTCAGATTTTTCTATAACTTTTCTTCTGGTTAACTTAGAAAGTGAGCTATTATTGTTACAGGTTAGTTTTCTAAACTACAAAAAAGCAACTGTTAGGGATGCTCAAATATGAACAATTGGACTGATATTGATATCTGATAGTAACATCGGTATTATGCCAGATTTACCAATATTTCATTTTATAATTTTTTTTATCCGATTACTCGATTAATCGTAAGAATAATCGATAGATTACTCGATTACTAAAATATTCGTTTACAACAGCCCTAATTCACTCAAGTATTACTTTCCTTTTTCTCCACTTCATTAAATGGTGTTTATGTTGGTCTGTACAGTAAAATTTGTGACTGTTACGTGAGAAAATGTGAAAAAGTTCAAAGGCTATAAAAAGTTTTGCAAAGTACTGTAAGTTAAATAGCCAAATTCTAATAAGGTAATACTAAAATATGAATTAGGGCTGTTGTAAATTAGTATTTTACAGGACCCTAAATGAATGGAAACTTACAGAATAACAAAGGCAATAAAACCTAAAAAAATGTATTTTCTTATCCTGCATTTAGGAAATAGAAATAATTTTGTAAATCTTAATATTTCTTTGCATGCTTTAGTCTGATTTCATTTCAGACAGGGAGGAATAATAGCTATGTGTATGCAACAATCTTGTTTCAAAAGTATGTTTTTCAAAATAACGCCATTATTTTCTTAAGCACTGGACTGTTAACCCACCCCCAAAGTCCCCAAATAGATGTAGCGTGATTAAAGAACAATGAGGCAGTCCCGTCAGAGACAACAGTTTCCTGTCCCCAACACAACCATTACATCCCTGTGTGCCAGTTTGTATGCTTGGGATTAAATGCATTCCTCTGCTCTGAATCTTACACACGCCACTAACTTGTCTTTGTTAGTGAGTGTTTTGTCTTATAGCTTTTTTGTGCTATTCTTTAGAAAGTGCAGAAGTGTTCTTTTGCATCACTTCCAACTCTATCAGTCCAAACAAGAAATGTATATAAAACACAATATTCACTATTTGAACTGAAGAAAACCTTTTTTGATGATATCCCAATGAACTGAGATACACCTACAGTCAGTGGGGACAGCAGCTTTTAAAAACTTTTAAGGTTAAAATGGAATTGAATTGTGATCACTGAAAGTATATGAGCTTAGATTGGACATGGTAATTGGTCTGAACTTCAAAAGTTGCAGTTTAGAATACAGGAAGTGATATACAAGACTAAATAAAAAAAGACAGCTGGGCTATTTGTCCAGATGAGCCAGCAAGGCCTGGTCAGGTTTCTGTAACGCTCCAACACTCTGGGATAAGAGAAAGCTGGATTGTGTTTTAAATATTTTTTTCTGCTGCCTTAAATCAGCGAGTTCCATACTGGTGAGAGATGGAGAAGCACATTTTCTAATGTTAGGTGCAGATCTCCACCCAGCTCATGAATGTGCTACATACATCACCTGTCAAGCTGACTTGTTGTTTTTGTCCGTGCTTCTTCTAGCTTTTAGCATTACTTCATCTGGAAGCAACACCAACGCGGTACAAAGAACCAACAAACCAATGCAACTCGTTTTAGCTTGCAGAAACCATGAAATACTTGCACGCAGCTCAACCAGTAAACGAGAATCTCTTTAAAATCCACAAGCTGTCATTGATGCATGGATCTCCTCACCTTTTATAGGAGGAATCAGGAATCAGGTGCTCACTACACCCATGGTGCGCCGAAAAGATGCCACTAATAAGTCGATCAATCTCCAGTCATAAATGGCGGATCTCCACAGGCCCGCACATCATCGGCATCATCCTATGGTTGCAGGCGGGATGTGCGGCTCCTGAAACGGGGCACAGCCCCGCAGCTTCCCGGTTGTCCGAACGGGAGCTTAAACACGCACGTCCAAAAATGTTTTCTTTGTTAAAGGCCCAGTTTTAAATCACTTTCCCCATCTCTTTCGCTTACTCCTCGGTAACGTTACAAGGCTTCCATGTAGGGAGGAGATGATGTTTTATTTACGGGATCCACTTTACGTCCGCCTCCCGTTTCGGTCTACTTCAATCCCACTCATCCCCGGACTGCTTGAAGATGGAGGGGCATAGCTATTCCCGACTACATGTTCGCTTTAAAACATCTGTTCAGGAACTTCAAAACAGCCAGGTCTTGTAGAAATTCATAGTGTCAGAGCAGCTCAGCGTCAAAATAACGGAGCGAACACATCCTACCTCCACTTCCACCCCGGAGTTCCAAAACTGAGGGGCGTGGACTTCAACTGGCCACAAAATATGCTCTGGAAGAGCTGCAGTGTAAGAGAGAAATAAGAGAAAACAGAATAAAAACTGTCTAAAGGCATTTTCTATTTAAGAGAAGCTACTTTAATTCCCCCCCCCGCCCCCATTTTGCATCTAGGTTGGTTTTGCTGATCTGGAGTGAGTTAAAAAGTGCATTATTTCCTGTGAGGAAGCAACTCAGAGCTTTTGCATTTACGTCAGCACAGAAACCCCAGAATCACATCCTTCAGGTATGTACAGACCATGGTGCACTGCTCCACCCATTTGTTTTGACCGAAATGTGGTAAATTCATTTTCCTGTTAGTCTGTAAAGCTTCATGCTGAGCATCATGTACAGCAGCCTCATGTTTCTACTTGTCTACATTTCATCTACATTTAAAATGTAGAAATCACAAGAGGTGATGAAGATGAAGCGAACCAAATGGAGGAAGAGGACAGAGCTGGCTGTAGGAGCTGATGTTTTGCTGCCGCTGCCACCTTCAGCTTCGTAAATGAAACAATGAATGACACTCATCTCTGATCCGGCCTGTTCGCACTTCTATAGCTGTGTGACTGGTCTGGTCAGGGCTGCCTCAGAGCGCCATCAGCATTTAAAAGAGCTTCCATTGCTGTCAGTCTGATGACCAAAACGCCTAATCAATCCAGCAGGTGAAAAAATAGCGACCTCCATGGATGGAAAACATGACAATACACAGTTTTTGAAATAATTGAGTTTTGGCGTGTCACAAACAGTACACTTTTAGTTAGAAAAATTACAACATATTTAGGCCAACGTGTTCAATTAATCTTGGGTCCCTTTCAACATTGTAATTTAATGTTTTAATTTCTTTGAAGTCACATTTGTATATTATATATATTTTTATAACAACTGAAGGTAACGGTTACTTGATTGAGCTATAAAATGGTACAATGTGCCTGAAAAAGACGTATTACTGTTCCTTTAAGAAAAACCAGGACGCTAAAACACTGAACGCGTGCTCAGTGTTTTGCCAACCGGCATAATGTCATGAAAAGATCAGATACTACGGAGCCCCTAAGGGGACATGGAGAAAAAAAAAAAGGAAAGAAATCTCGACTTATTATCTCGAGATCCCGAGAAACTAAGTCAAGATCTCGAGATCCCGACTTATTATCTCGAGATCCCGAGAAACTAAGTCAAGATCTCGAGATCCCGACTTATTATCTCGGGATCTCGCAATAATAAGTCGGGATCTCGCGATAATAAGTCGGGATCTCGAGATCTCGACTTAGTTTCTCGGGATCTCGCGATAATAAGTCGGGATTTCTTTCCTTTTTTTTTTTCTCCATGTCCCCTGGGGGGCTCCGTAAGATACAGGTTGCATGAAGTCAAAAAAAAAAAGGAATTCGGTCACTTCAGGCTGCAGTGTGAACGCAGCCTTAGTTACAGAATTTTATGCTCAAACCTAATTTTGCTTAATTGTAAACTTGTGAGAGTTTGATGCAGTATGAAACCTAATAAAATTGTTTTAAAATAAATGTTCTATACTTTTACACTTTTTCATCTCATCAGTCACATAATTTAAACAATCTCTAGAAGGTTCAATAGAAACATTGCTTTCTGAATTAAAAATACATTCCGAATCAAAAATGTATTCTGAATCAAATCATGACTCTAAAGCCTGAATCGCTACACACTGAAAGATTCACATTACTAGCATCTGGTTTTATCTAGAAGCCTGCCATGAATGCCTTTATCAGTATTTTGAAAACTGCAAAAGTCTACCTGTGACGATTTCCTGGATGACTTCAAATAGTATCAGGTCACCTTTTTGAGGTGCTACAGAAAAATAAAACTCATAACTGTACGCTAATTTGTGTTGGTCTTTCACTCAACAAAATGCATTCAAGTTTGTGTCTGTAATGTGACAATATGGAAAATACATTAAAAAAATTGTGTGGGGTGCTGTGGTGGTGCAGGGGTTAAAGACAACCCACGTAAGGACGCCTTAGTCCTCGATGCGGATGTTGCAGGTTCGATTCCCTGCCTGATGACCTTTGCCCCATGCAGTGGCCCAAAAAGTGGGTATGCAGTGCATGCAACACATAGAGGCACTGCACCAGAGGGGGCGTCAAAACCCCGTCTGGAGGGGGCGGCGCCCCGATGATGCCTTTGCAGACACTTGACCGCGCCCTTACGCTCCTTCACTTCGCGCACATGTAAATGTAGCGAGTTTTACCTTTCACATGTCTTCGTCTCGGGAGGGGGAGGGGTAAACATATGGATAGGGCGACCGTATGTTTTCTACGTACCTTCCTTGGGAAGTGGGGGGGATTTATGTTTTCGCATCCACCTGAATAATATGTAGTTGCGCCCCTGGCCCCATGTCTTCCCCTTCTCTCATTACTCACTTTCCTGTCAATTCACTATTAAATAAAGGCCACTAGAGCCAATAAAACATTTAAAAAAGAAATTGTATTGAACTAGTGTACTAAAATGCAGACATTGTGTGCATAAAGGCCCAACATTTGTGAAAACTGCATGGTAAAATTTTCTTTTACATGTTATCTGCATCAACATCAGAGATGACAAACCAAATTTTGACCATTCCTAAAACAATGGTCAAGGGCTGCACAAAATCGTTCCGCGGGTCACAATCAATGACAAGAGAAAATTCAAAAGTAGCCATGGGTATGACAAAGTACAAATTACATTTATTTTATTTACAATATTGGAACTTTGTACTGTTGTTTTACAATAAAAAAAAAAACTGACTAAGTTGTCTTAACATTTTCACTACAGATAAAATCAGAAATCCCCACATTTGGAAGTGCTTTATGGATATAGCACCTCATCACAGAGTGCAATGAGTTCTGATGAGCTGCCGCGCCATCTCCGTGTTCCCACTGGCCTGATAGATGAGTGATAAGTTAAAAGCAATCTCTCTCCTCAAATCAACCTGATCTTCTGAAATTCCCTACGAGGAAAGAGACGTTTACATGGAAACAATCAGACCATCATCATTAACTTTCAATTATATGATAGAGTAGAGCCATTCTAAGAAAAAATGTAATAAAAAATTTTAATTACAAGAACGTCATAAAATTACAAGAATAAACTAAAGAGAATAAGCTTGCAACAATGAAAGAATAAAGTTGTAATATTGAGGATAAAGTCAATATTTTGAAAATAAAGTTTTAATATTACCAGAATAAGATCTCATAATCTTATTCTCATTTGACTTTTTCTCGCAATATTATGACCTTATCTGTGTTTTATAATGACTTTATTATTACGAGAATAAAGTCATAATATTAAAAGAATAAAGTTGTATTATTACCAGAATATGGTTATAATTTTATGGCTATTCTCGTAATACTGTGACTTTCTCATATTATTTTGAATTTATTGTCGTAATACGACTTCATTCAAAATGGCCAGCTGTGTAGTTCACCTACATCCAGGTTCCATGCAGGTAGGGACAACGCCTTTTGGTAATAATGAATGGCCAAATGTGTAAGGCCCATCTGGTGCAGTGCTCGGCCCAGATTGTACATGCTCTCCTGACACTCTCCACGTAGCTCCACGTATCGCCACAAGAAGGAAAATCCCTAAAAACACCAAGACAAAATTCTAAAAACCACAATCAGCTGCAGGAAAAGTAAGGGAAACAACCAGAGCAAGATGAAATGGAACAACATGTACCTGCAGTACTAAAGCATGACGTTTGGCTACATACTTCTGGGATGCCATGTGGAAAAAAGTGAGACCCACATAAAGGCTGTGCAGTGGGTTTTCTGGGTGGGTCTTTAAAGCCTGAACGTACTGACCTGAAAAACACAAACATATGAAACACTTTGAGCATATTACAAAGGAGGAACTTCATTTGCATTTTGACCTAAATGTACCATCTACATGCACCTGTTCAAATGTCAGGTTTCTGGGTAAAAAGAATGAGACAACAAATAATTTAAAAGCATGTTCCAAATTCAACAAAATATGTATTATGTTTAAATAACAAATCCATTAGAGAAATAAAAAAAAAAAAAAAAAAAAAACAGGAGCCAGAGATGTCTATAGAAAATTTTTGACAAGTCTTTTGGTCCAAGTCAAAGTCAAACCTACACTTATAAAAATCTAAATATTTTCCCACTGAGCCTGTCTGTATTCTGCATTTGCTGTAGTTTAGGAATTCTGTTTATTACAAGAGCTAATTAAAATGTTAATCTTGAAATTTTTAGAAAAAAAAAGTATCTTTTTCACATTTAATTCAACATGGTACAAGCTGCTTCATTTTATAGTGAAAATTGATCAAATATATGTTTACCCAGTTACAAATATAGATAGGTATTTATAATAATAAAAACAACTAAAAGATTAAAACTTGTAAAATGTTGAATTTTGTAACATAGGAAAGAGTTTTTTTGTATTTGTACTAAGGAAGTTAATTTCTGTTCATATTGTCCACTTTTCTTCTCACTCAGTGTATGAGTGAGGTGCAGCGTAGAGAGTAAACAACAACGTCAAAGTTCTGCAAATCTCTTGGACTGTGTGGACATAAGTTGTCCACAGTCTTCAAGTGACAACAAAGATTTTTCATCAGATTTAGTTCTGAACCTTGGCTGGGCCAGTACATAACTTGACTGTTCTTCTGGGGAAGCATTTCTTTTGTTACATTTTGACGGATGCTCAGACTCACTTTGGTGTTGAAAAATAAAGGCACTCTTTATGTTAAGCTTTCTAGTAGAGGAATGTTTTCGGTCAAAACTGATTGATGCTTACAACTTTTAATTATATCCAGGTTAAGAAAATATCTGTGAATCCATCACAGAGATGGATTCACCTTTCCACAAGTCCTTACAGGAACTCAGACTAGAAATCGGCTGGGATAAAATGTAAGTTTCGTCCAAGTAGAACTTGTAGATGCTCAACATGATGTTATGCACTGTTCCAGTCTGTAGCTTAAAATGCAATAATTACAGTATCACATTTATTGATAAGTGCATCAATATCCTAGCAGGATTAATGAGTCTGATGTTTCAGATAGCAGTTCATTCTTACTAACCCGGCTAATACATGTTATAGACAAGCTGCACGTTATTTACATCTGGAAATGTTGTACATGTGCACAATGCTGCAGGAAAAAAAGCCTTTTGCTTGCCATCCATAACCACTCTACCGTGGTAGAACAATTCCATTAACAAAATGAAACCTGAAGATTTATGTATTATTAATTTAGTGCAGAGCCCCACAGCAAAAGGAAAATAATGCAGAAAAAAAACACGGAAGAATAACTCAGCAGCAAAGCACTGTGTCCCTTTTTCTTTCATACATCAGTGCATTTAAGATTTAGTATGTTATGTTGACAAGTCAACAGCTAAAGCCAATGGTAGTAATCATTGGTGACAACTTTTTTGCCTTCCAGTACGGAGATTGGACGAGGCAGGAACTTGTGGACATGACGTCATGCTGCAAAGTGTTAATATTCTTTCTCAAATACATTTTTAGGAGGGAATAACATACAGGGACCTCTTATTTACTCCCATTTCCACCTCAAGACGTAGTTATTCATGAAATAAGGTAGCACCATTTGCATATCTACCAACTCCTAAATAATGCTAATGTATTCTAGCCTGGTGTACCTAGAGCATGCTTGAAGCTTCCAGACACCATGGCGTTGTGTCCGCAGAGAACACACAGTGCATGGTTGTCAGGATGCTTTAACAGCAGCCGTAGACAGAAGCGGTGGTGGCGCTGGTGTTGGGACGATATTGTCAGCTAATGAGAAAGAAACAATCAGGTAATACACTGCAACATGTACCTGGCATGTTATCTAATATGTGAAAACAGAGATAAGAAAAGATACCTGATGAAAAATGTTCCAAAACTGAGGTAGATCTACGTTTTCTATAAGCATTAATCTGATGAAGAAAAAACAAAAATCAATAAGCCCTTTATGCCAGAGTATAAAATACTCTGCTTTTATTTCTCCATCTGCACCTGATGTAGTTGTATGCCTTATAGTAGTTTTGGTTTAGGATGGTGGCAGAGAGGCCAAAGAACTCCAG
Source organism: Poecilia mexicana (assembly GCF_051168715.1). Lineage (NCBI taxonomy): Eukaryota > Metazoa > Chordata > Actinopteri > Cyprinodontiformes > Poeciliidae > Poecilia > Poecilia mexicana. Next base: position 34,273,818 of record NW_028263371.1, read on the forward strand.
TTCCTTCCTCCTGGGCTTGTTGTCATAGAAGGAGTAGAACTCCATGGCCGACTCCACGAGGAGATCCACCTCCTCGAAACGCTGCAGGTCACACAGCCCCAGCAGGCAGCTCAGCAACAGCTGCCACCAGTCCTCTTTGGATAAAACGTTGGTTTTACCTGAGCACAAAGATTAGATAAGATAGTATTTTAGAACAACCTGCCTAAGGATCTGGGAAAAAATGTGGAAGATTCAAATGATTCCAGTTTATCTGTCTATGTTTGATACGCTACATACACATGTTGTCCAGATAGGCACTTTCATGGTCGGCAATTTCTGGCAGCATGTCTTCGATCTTCACAAGTCTCAGATGGTTCTGTCCTGCTAGAGTTACAGAACGAACACACACCTTGGCCCGTTGCATAGCAACCTGGAAACACACCATCACATGTTATTTGACATGCTGCAAATGCAGGGAGTGAGAGGATTTCTCCTTCGAAGATGAGATCAGAACAGGAGTTGGCCAGTGAATTTTACTGGACAATAAATGATCCCAGTAATTATTACAGTAACTTACGATGTTTTGAGACCATTTTTAGGTAATATATTAATAATGGCACAAAAAAACAAGTTTGCCCTCTCAAAGACTAATAAGGTGTTTGTAAAGAACACATCACTGGAACTGGAAGTCATTTTAAATATTCAAAATAAAACAACCAAAATCAATAAATAAAAATGGAAATAAATGCAACACGAGGGCTTGCAGGGTAAATATGGTAAATATGGTCAAATACAGTAAATATTTTCCATATTTGATGGTATTTTTCTTAAATTGACAGAAAAAACTGAAGCTCGTCCTCCATTTTGACAAGTTACAATTCACACCCTTGACTATTGGTGGAGATGTGGGACACTTTCAATTCTTTGCACATTGCAGAGGTAAATAAATCAATCAATAAAAAACATCTCTTCTGAATATCATCTCTGACATGGACACTGAAGTAAATCCATCTTGCTGACGTGGAGCCGACATCCCGCTGATTGGCAAGATGCTTTGGAGCGTGAATGGTTAAAAAGCACATTCCAAACTTTGGCTGAAGTGGTGCATTTAACAAGCCTACAGTACATCCAGAACAGAGAAATCTAAAAAGAAAGCTATGGTGTGTTAATCTGTTTATTGTTTAAATTGTGGAGTAGACAGTTAATGTTGTTAAAGAAATGTAATGAGTTAATTAGACTGTAACAAGCGCAGTGTGCTGAACAAGTAAATGTGCACATGGCTCCACCTTGCACTGCTCGAGCTGCAAAAATGTAATCCTTTCAATCAATCAGATTTGCACTTGACTTACAAAAGACAAAATGCAGCTGGAAGATGTTAAACAAAAGCTGGGAGAAGTTACACTGCTTATTCAAATGGTGGTTTAAAAGCAAAGCAGTAAAATCTTAATTAAAATAATGTGACAGGTTTACTTCAGGCTCAAGCCTCTAAGAAAAATTAATCAGTCTGGTTGGGTTAGGTCAACCTTTTGCCGTTTTTCAGACTTCAAACATGAAGATCTAAAATTTTTATTATTTTGTGAAGAATCAACAAGTGGGACACAATCGTGAGGTGGAACTAAATTTATTGGATATTTTAAACTTTAAAAAAAAAAAAAAAAGCTGCAAAGTGGGGTGTGCAATATTATTTTGCCCCTTTACTTTCAGTGAAGCAAACTCACTCCAGAAGTTCAGTTTGGATCTCTGAATGATCCAGTTTTGTCCTAAATGACTGATGATGATAAGTAGAATCCACCTGTGTGTAATCAACTCCCTGTATAAATGCACCTGCTCCATGATGGTCTCAGGGTTGTGTTTAAAGTGCAGAGAGCATCGTGAAGACCAAGGAACACAGCAGGTAGGTCCCAGATACTGTTGTGGAGAAATTTGGATACAAAAAGATTTCCCAAGCTTTAAACATCTCAAGGAGCACTGAGCAAGCGATCATATTGAAATGGAAGGAGTATCAGACCAGATCTACCAAGACCCGGCCGTCCCTCTAAACTTTCACCTCGAACAAGGAGAAGACTGATCAGAGATGCAGCCAAGAGCCCCATGATCACTCTGGATGAACTGCAGAGATGTACAGCTGAGGTGGGAGAGTCTGTCCATAGGACAACAATCAGCACAAATCTGGCCTGTATGGAAGAGTGGCAAGAAGAAAGCCATTTCTCAAAGATATCCATAAAAAGTCTGGTTTAAAGTTTGCCACAAGACACCTGGGAGACACAGCAAACATGGAAGAAGGTGTTCTGGTCAGATTAAACCAAAATCCAACTTTTTGGCCACGATGCAAAACGATATGTTTGGCGTAGAAGCAACACAGCTCATCACCCTGTAACACACCATCCCCAAACATGGTGGTGGCAGCATCATGGCTTGGGCCTGCCTTTCTTCAGCAGGGACAAGGAAGATGGTTAAAATTGATGGGAAGATGGATGGAGCCAAATACAGAACCATTCTGGAAGAAAACCTGTTGGAGTCTTTAAAGACCTGAGACTGGGACGGAGATTTATCTTCCAATAAGACAAAGATCCCAAACATAAAGCTAAATCTACAATGGGATGGTTCACAAATAAACGTATCCAGGTATTAGAATGGCCAAGTCAAAGTCCAGACCTGAATCCAATCGAGAGTCTGTGGAAAAAGCTGAAAACTGCTGTTCACAAGCGCTCTCCATCCAACCTCACTGAGCTCGAGCTGCTTTGAAAGGAAGAATGGGCAAGAAAATCAGTCTCTCGATGTGCAAAACTGATAGAGACAAAACCAAGTGACTTGCAGCTGTAATTGCAGGAAAAGGTGGCGCTACAAAGTATTAACGCAAGAGGGCCGAATAATATTGCATGCCCCACTTTTTCATTTGTTAAAAAAAGTTTAAAATATCCAATAATTTTAATTCCATCTCACAACTGTCTCACTTGTTGAGTCTTCACAAAATAATAAAAATTTTAGATCTTTATGTTTGAAGCCTGAAAAGCAGCAAAAGGTTGAAAAGTTCAAGGAGGCCAAATACTTTTGCAAGGCACTGTATGTTTCACCCTGTGTCAGTCAAACTGATGAACAAAAAAAGTCTAGCACACCACACATAACTGAAACAATCAATAAAATAGGTAATGTCTCTGCAAACAAAAGTGCCCTTCAAAAAAATATCAGAATGGAAAATATCAAGCTCCTTATAATTTATCATGCGATTAATAGATTATTTGCTTATTGCGACAGGCTTAGACAAGAGTTACCTTGAGAAGCATAGAGATCATGGTGATCATAGCGTCCAGATAATCCTCCATTTTACCCTGCGTCTTTAGCAGTGTGGAGCGATGCAGCAGCAGCTTCAATTCCTACCATTACAACACACACACACACACAATTGGCCTGGATGGCAATTAAATATTTTCCATTTCTAGAACTTCATAGGAAATAAAAAAATACCTGAGCTGATATACAGTATCTAGTTTATACACTTTGGATCAAAATTATTAGATTCTTTTTCTTCTTTTGCTCTTTAGGTAAAGGGTAAGGTCATTTTATTTATACAGCACATTTTCAGCAACAAGGCAATTCAAAGTGCTTTACATGAGTTAAAAGGAAATACAAACAAGATAACAAAATAACATTGGTTTGTTATTTTGTTTGTATTTCCTCTTCTGCACCATTGCATTTAATTAAGTTAATTTAATAATTTTTATTGAAATAAAAACAACAATAGCTGTTGATGTGCAAGCACAACATTATACGCAAGCAAAGTTATAAAAAACAAAGAACAGTTGTCACTAACTGATACTAGAGTCCTACCGTTCACAGCATCGAGCCTTTCAAAAACACCTTATCGCTCATGAATAACATGAATGAATCAATCCTCTCAGCAGGTATGACTTGGCTTCCTCTGATCACATACGTAGTCATGGTGTTTTCTTTCCACCGGTATCTTAAGTTTTTCTTTTGAGTAATCTGGTTTTAAGCCAGTTATTAGTCATTGTTATTTTTAATCAAAACCCTTTGGTAAGCTAACTGTATGTGTCGTACTTTTAGTTCACGTCACGACAAATAAACAGATCTTTACATGCAGTATCTTACAGACCACTAGGGGGCATCAGTGGAGCACCAGTGGTCCAGGGACCACAGTTTGACAGAAAGGCTATCTTAGATGGTCCCCCAACAAAAACATTCCTAATTCAGCAGACATAAAAAAGACATACAAAGAACACAGCCTGACCTTTTGTGCAGCAGACGAATCCTGGGCCAGCGTGTCGCTATCATACATGGACTCCAACGCTTTCAGAGCACAGTCCATCCTCCCCAGCTGCTGCTGCACCGTGGCGAGAGACAGCCGGGCCTCTAGGTGCAACGGGGCCATCTCCACCACCTTGGTGTAGCTCTCTGCTGCCTCCTTCATGTGGCCCAGAGCCTTAAGACACTCTGTGACACAAGCAGGGGACATCATTTGAAAACAGACGAGCTGCGCTTCCATTACAAATGCGCTCAATATTCCAGTAATGTCAGAAAAAAAATAAAATTTTGTAATTAAGAAAAGCAAATAAAATCACACTAAATAAGATATGATTTGGTTTTTTAGTGCAATGTCAAACTGCACAATTATATGGTCAGTAGAAATCCTGCAAATGTCCTCCTGCAAAGAAAACACTGAACAAATACATTACATCCAAACAGGCTTCCAACTCATTTTTATATAAAAATTTCAGACTTTTCCGTACTTGCAAGAAGGAAGATGACAATGAAAGAATGGGGGTAGGATGCAGGGAAAGAAGAAAGGAGACAAAAATAGAAAGTAGGAAAAATGAAAAGAAGGAATGACAAAGAAGGAAAGAAGAAAGTAAGGTTATTTGGGGGAAACCCAGATATTTTTTAATAATTGAGGTTAAGTCTCCCTTTGTACTTTTTTTTAATCCTGCCCACCATTCCAGGACTAAATATGAAATCCTGCAAGATATTGAGGGATTTGAGTTTTTAAAAGTAGGGTGGGGCCAATTGTTTGGTCTCCAAGAGCATATGGTGGATAAGGAAGTTTAGGGTGGGATGCTGCAGGTGGGCTTTAAATAATTTGCTTTTCATTTTTGATTATTATGTTCCTAATGATGCACCTTGCAGTATCTACATGCCTCAAATCTTCAAAAGAATGGATTTACTTTGGTTTAAAAATTGGAATAAGTTAACTGGTGAGTGTTTGTCTCATTGTTTGGAGCATGCTAATGCTAACATTAGCATGGTATATTAAGGCTGATGCTATGTTTCTGTTGATGACCATTTAGTTAATTTGTTCAATATTTTTTGATGAAAGAGAGCTATATATTCTCCAGTGGTGAAATATTTAACATTTGGTTCAAATAATACTGAAAATAAGGAGTACTTTATTTGAATTATTGTCATTGTATTGGGTTAAGATAACCAGTTAAGTGAATCATTTACATGCATATTTATGTTAATTCCATTTACTTATAAGAATGAAGTGATTATGTTATTAATAATGACTTAATATTGACTAATATTAAGAGGAAATGGACTGAATGTTTGTCCTGTTTATAATGGCCAGGTCCCCATTTGATGGTGAGCTACTACTAGCCTTTTGGCCCAAGGAACCTGGAAGTGGAGAAACGTCACAGGTAAACAATTACAGACCAATTTCTAAACTATGTATCCTAGCAAAAAATTTTGAAAAATTAGTGGCAGATCAATTGAAGAATTTTTTAGATTCTAATTATGTCTTACAAAATGTACAGTCTGGTTTTAGGAAAAAACATAGTACTGTTACTGCCACTTTAAAGGTTATTAATGATCTTATTCAGGCTCTTGATAACAAAAAGCATTGTGTTGCTCTGTTTATTGATTTATCAAAGGCATTTGACACAGTAAATCACACGCGTTTAATTGATATTTTACACAGGATTGGGCTCTCACATCGAGCTACCCTGTGGATAGCCGATTACCTGTCAAACAGAACCCAGAGAGTTCAACTGGCTGGCTTCACTTCTTCTATTCGTACGATTTTAAATGGTGTCCCACAGGGCTCAGTTCTTGGACCACTTTTATTTTCTATTTATATAAATAACTTGTGTGAAAATCTGTCAAATGCTTTTTATCATTTCTATGCAGATGATTTAGTGATTTACTGCTATTCTTCATCACTTGTACAGGCAATTCAGTATCTGCAGCTTGCTTTTAATGTAGTTCAAACCCGCTTACAAACTCTGAAATTAGTTCTAAATGTGGATAAGACGAAGGCAATGGCTTTTTCAAACTCTAGAAAACTACCAGACATCCCTCTACTGCTTACCACTGCTGTAGGGACACAAATTGAGTTTGTCAGTACTTATAAATATTTGGGCTTCATTTTAGATAAAGAACTTTTTTAAAAAAATCACATAGCAAATTTGCTACGAACACTGAAAATGAAGATTGGGTTTTATTACCGAAATGGTTCTTGTTTTTCGCTTAAAGCTAGAAGTAAATTGGTAGCTGCAACGTTCCTGCCACTCCTGGATTATGGTGATGTTTTATATATGAATGCTTCGACTAAATGCCTTGGTAACACTTTATTTGACGGGTATTGAATAAGACCGTCATGACACCCACATAAACATGACATAACACCTGTCATGAACATCAATAAGTCTTCATGACTATTTATGACTGTTGTCATAAAGCGTCGTTTGGTAAATTATGACACTTTTAATACAAAGTTGACATTATTCACAATGTCTTCATTATGACAACTTGTCATTAACTTCGCCAAAAATGTCTTCGCTATGACAACTTGTCATTAACTTCGCCAAAAATGTCTTCGTTGTGACAACCAAGAAATCATGATCTGACATAATTTTTTTAAATAAAAGTATTACTTTAAAAATTAGCTTTATGTAGTAATATTATATAGCTCTGCCATGATAATTTTCTTGATTGAATTGATCCTAAAGTTTTACAGCAAGATGTCTACAAAGCACTTATGAACTTAGCATTTGAAACATTATTTAAGGCTGTTTAACCCTTGTGCGTGCGAGGACTGAGGCAAACGTAGAGAACTGTGGCAAATGATAAAGTTTTACGTGTGTGGGGTCGGTTGGATCCCTTTTCTAAACACAATTAAGTAGTGCAATACACCATCTTCACCAGTGAGAGGCAGCAGTCCACGAACAGGCATGCAGTGTGTTGGTGAAGAAGAAATCTTCCATATTGTGGGGCAAACCTAACACAAGTTATAACGGCCAGACCTCCTGTTTAAAAAGAAGCTGAAGTTTGATACCTAATACATATGAGGTATGTATATGTATTACATACCTCATATGTATTAGGTATACATTAGGTATACCTAATATACCTAATATATACCTAATACATTAGGTAAAAGTAAAGTATTAACTTTACTTTTTTTGTTTTTTTTAGAAAATAACATCTATTTCTCTGTAATGTTAGCTATGAGCAATTCAAGCCAATCCTACCTTGCTGTAGGTTAATGTTAGCTAAAGTTATTAAACTCCATTACCGTAACGTTAGCCCTTAATATTAAATATATTTTAAAGACAGGCAAATTGTTTTTCCCTCCAATTTTAATCTAGCAAATCAAAAGCTAATATGTTAGTCAAAGTTATCCTTTATGTGCATTATTTAGCGACTTGGCTGATGTGACACAGAGTTTGTGTTCTTTGCTTTGGCAAGTTTAGCCACATGAAGACCCAGGCTAGCCTAAGGACACATGGTGCGGGGGAGAAAGTTGGCTAATGAAGACATGCTACGAGTGTGGAGGATGTAATAAGGACCAGCCACCAGAGAAAGAAGTTCCTATTTGACCAAAGAGAAAGAAGCAGATGAAATATTCCCCAAGAAAATTAGGTAAGTGGTTTTTGTGTTAATATTTTCACCATGTGAAGTGGGGTGGGACAGCCAGGTAAGAGGGGAATGGGGAGCAGGAATCAACATTCACCAGCTGAGTTAAGTTACGTTTTAGACAACGAAAACTGGTGTTAAATCTATTTATTTATTTATTTATCTATAAGCTTCTTGCAAACAACCCTAAATTAGAGTATCTGGTTAGAAATCATTTAGAATGCTCATTAAGTAAAAAGATACAGTCATTTGCCTAAAACTATACATTAAATGATGCTTTCTAAATAACAGTGGCAGTCTGTCTGAACTTCTGCCAGACAAATATTTGATCAGAATAATTTTGTTCAGCTCCAGTTATTATTCCACTTGTATTAAGAAATAATTGTATTGCACTTTATAACAACCAGTCATGTTAACTAGGCATTTGTCTGCCAGTCTACCATTCTGACAGTGTGCAGCAAGGGACATTTTTGAAATGGTATTTAAACAAATGCTGGAATATGATGACATTGTTTTTTGTTTTTGTTCTTTTTTTAAGTGACCACAATGAATTGAGTCATCACTGAAGAGATTCACCAAGTTTGAATTCATGAAAAGGCTTTCGCCATGATTAACTATTGGAAGAACAGCTGTAATTTCTGAGCATTTCTGGACACATTCAAAGAGCTGCTTCCAGGAAATGAAGACAAGAAGAAGATCTCCTGTTTTCAGAGCTTTACAGGAAGACTATTACGAAGGAGATGGCTGACATAATCAAAGCAAAAAATGTTACTGTTGAAAGAACCTATTTTCTTAAGTTAAAGAATAAGTAATTCTGTTTTAGTTTTTCAATCAGCATTTCAAAGTAACAATATACTGACCAGACGTTAAACCCTCTGTTATCTTAGAACAAGTTATCTTTTGTTTTATTCCTATGTACAAAGGGTTTGTTCTACAGTTATGATGGTAGTTATAAGTAGTCCAGTGTGTTTCACTTCATTTGAGGTAAGACTTAAATCAATAACTCTGTTAGCATTGCATTTGACACTGTAATACTAAATTACATCTTTATAATTGTTGCTACTAGTTTCCATTTACTTGAGGTAAAAGTTAATATTAATGACACTGTAATGACACTTAATGTCATTTTCATAACTTGCTATTTGTTCCACTTTACTTGAGATAAGAGAAATTGTTAATGAGTCTGTTATTAAATCATTTGACAGTGTAATAAAGCTTAGTGAAATCTTTACTGGTTCTCCTACTTGTTTTGCTTTATTCCAGGGAGTGGAAATATTAATCATTGTTTTGTTAAAGCTTTTGCTAGCGTAATAATTAAATCACTATGACTACTATTATGACAAAATTATGTTAGATCATGATTTCTTTGTTAATGTCAAGTTGTCATAACAAAGACATTTTGAATAATGTCAACTTTGTATTAAAAGTGTCATAATTTACCGAACGACGCTTTATGACAACAGTCATAAATATTCATGAAGACTTATTGATGTTCATGACAGGTGTTATTTCATGTTTATGTGGGTGTCATGACGGTATTATTCAATACCCGTCAAATAAAGTGTTACCAATGCCTTCAGTCATTAAATACTGTTTATCATTGTGCTTTGAGGTTTGTAACTGGTAGCAGACGTTTCATACATCATTGTAAGCTGTATGCAGAAGCTGAATGGCCTCCTTTCAGCGTACAGAGAAACAATCACTTGATGATCCTGATCTATAAATCTCTACTCGGATTGGCTCCAGCATATTTAAACTCTCTTTTACATAGATCTGTTAGTTCCCATTCTTTACGTTCCAACAACATTTTTCTTTTGCATGTTCCACACTGCCGAACTGAAAAAGGAAAGCAAGCTTTCAGTGTGATGCTCCTTCAGCCTGGAATCAGCTTCAGTCTGAAATCAGGATGTCAGAATTGATTTCACTGGATTTATTTCGAGCGATTCTTAAAAACAGGCAACGAGAATCTTTTAAACAGTGTCACTGTTTTTAAATTGTTTTATATTTGTGTATATGTAATAATTCAATTTTGTTTTGTAACCAGGTTGCTATGTACTGCAGACTTCTGCCCAGGTCCCCCTTGAAAATGAGATCTAGATCTCAATGGGGTTTACCTGGTTAAATAAAGGAATAAAAAATAAAAATAAAAAATAAGTTCAACTGCTGGATTTCCATCTATGTGGTAGAAGGTACTGTAGCCTGTGGGGACAGGATACAGTACCCGTTAAAGACTGATTCAGTCTTTTGATTCCTTGACTGGTGATCGGATAAACCGAACTGGACTATTATTACTTGTGCAGGATTTTTACCAGCGTATGGACATTTTTGAAGGAATTGATCATCAATTGATTTGGAAAGGTTTGTGGTTAATGGAAAATTGAACCCTTCATTTGATGAAAGTTTATCCTGTATATATTGTAAATAATTTTTTCAAGTATAATATAAATCACCTTTTGCACTATTTTTTTCTCTCTGGTGTGATAAATACAACCCTCATCCTCCCTGAGTATTATCGTTAGGTCTTCTGATAAATAGCCCCTTACTTGAGATACTTTGACTTCCCTTTGCTCTCTCGATGAAGGCGGATGCTTTTTTCCTCTGCTCCCTCCTTGCCCTTGTCTGCCCTGCTTGCTCAGTTTTTGTCCTGTCTTTTTTAGATTTTTGGAGTCTTTCTTTGCACATCATCCAAATCTACAAATTATGGATCTGGTCAACCGATCTCTCAATGCAATTGATCAAATTTTCGACGAGAAGTCTGGGCACAGGAGAGCCTTCTTGTCCTTCGGGGACACACCCGGCAGGATTCACCCTGGATTTCTTCATGATAACAGGATTTCTGCTGTTTGGAGCTTGTGGATTCCTGGATTATCGACAAATTTGTGACGGACTTGGCTGAACTAGCAAACACTCAGACTGTTGGTGTGGACAGAGACGAGGACTCTAAGACTCACTAACGAGTTGGAATCGATCTTGGAGAAGTTGCTAGTTTCGGCTCAGTGGAATGACCAATCTAATTTGGATGATTGGGAACTGAGATGTATCGGAGAGATTTTAAGGAAGATCGAAATTTATAATCTTCCCAACCTATATGACATTCTGCTTCTGAAATGGCTTTCCCCATGTGGCCTCGGAAGGGCTGCACATTTCCAATCTCCTTGAAGATATGTAAACACAATGCTCCTTCTCACCTCACCCCCTCCTGTATCCATGGAGCTGTGAAGCTGAGCGCCCCCCAGAGCATCATTCCTCAATAAACAACACCTCTATCAGACTATGCCAGGAGACTCAGCCACCTCGTTTCATGGCCCTGTGACGTCACCACCTTCACTCATGTCTTTGTTTTGCCCCTTTGTTTTGTCTGAATGTTGCGATTTGCCCTAATGTCTCCATTCCTCTTTTTGTGCTCTTTCCTATGGTTTGTTATTTTGTTTGTATTTCCTTTTAATTCATGTAAAGCACTTTGAATTACCTTGTTGCTGAAAATGTGCCATATAACGAAAATTACCTTACCTTGTATGTTTTTTTTTGTATTGCTCTTTCTACCAAAGGCTGGATGAAAAAAGTCTTCATTTAATTTGTTGTTTTGGGTATTCAGTTGATTTTTTTCAGGCATTCAAAATCTTTTCCAGTTCAGATGTGAAATACTTGTTAGAAAGTTTATTGGTCTTCAAGAGGCTGTAACTGCATTGTTATGTAATTCCTCTATAATTGAAAAAGAGTCTTAAAATAACATGATCGTTTATTGCAATAACTTATCAGACAATTTATCGTCCAGCAAAATTTGTTATTGTGACCGGTCTATTAAAAAAAAAGAAAAAAAAAAGAAAAAAGAAAAAAAAGAGAGAGAAACAGAACATTTAGATACCGAAACAGGAAAGAGACCTCCCACGATTTTTAACTATACTCTTATTACCTTGGCCCTCACCTACACAGATCTGGATTATGAAAAAAATGTATACCCTATGTCTATGTCTATGTCAGAAGGACATTTTAAGTCAGTGACTGTCAGTGACTCAGCTCCCACCTGCGTGCCGCAGCCAGACCACAGCTAGGTCGTACTTCTCAGAGACGACGAGGGCCGATAGCAAAGGCAGAGCAGACGTGTAGCGCCCCTGCTCCAAGTAAGCTTCAGCCACATCTAGGTACAGGTCTCCGATCTCCTCTGGACTCTGCTCCATCAAAGTCGACACTAAGCCCTGCAGAAACAAACAACCTGCACTAAAGTGGGCTCATGGTTTCTAAGCTGTGACTGATACAAAGTGATGACTTGTCTTTACCTCAGACGGTGTGAAAACATTTAGCTGTATGAGGCAGACAATGAGCTTGGCCCTGAGATCAACTGGGACACTGTCCGGAACATGAAGATCCAGAATTTCATCTGCAGGAACATCAGACACATAATTACAAATACTACTTATACTTCCCAATCCTCTTACCTGTGAAAGTTTTTTTTTCTTTCATTTTGTTTCATAGCTAAAGCACTTGATAGTGAACATAGAAGAGGGGAGAAAAAAGTTAAACCAGAAAGTTTCTGAAGAAATTTAAAAGGGGCATGCCAAAATATGCTGGGTTGGAACCCAGCACTCTGATCTGATCTGAATCATTGTTGCGCTGCTTAATAAGGACTAAATACAACCCCTGGCAAAAAGTATGGAATCACCAGTGTTGGATGAGCAGTCATTCAGACATTTCATGCTGTAAAACAAACTCGGATCAAAAACATGACACAATATTAAGGTCATTCCAAAGTGCAACTTGTTGGCTTTCAGGAACACTCAAAGAAATGAAGAGAAAACATTGTGGAAGTCAGTGAATGATACTTTTATTGACCAAACACAGGGAAATAAATATGGAATCACTCAATTCTGAGGAAAAAAGTATGGAATCACTCAAATTGGAGGTAGAAAAAAAAGGACACACCCAGTCTATTTCCTTTCCCTAAATGGACACCCGCCCCAGATTAGATGTGCCCGTTAGTGTGCAGTTCAAAACACCTGCAGTCATGACACCTTGGAGGGCTGCTGGACGAAGTGGAGTGGCGAGAACCATGACTCCAACAAGAGAAATGTCCCTTGAAACAAAAGAGAGGATTGTGAAACTTCTTGAAGAAGGTAACCCTTCACGCATGGTTGCTAAAGATGTGGGCTGTTCACAGTCAGCTGTATCCAAGATATGGTCCAAACACAAACAGCATGGAATGGTTGTTAAAGCCAAGCGTACTGGTAGACCAAGAAAGACATTAAAGCGTCAAGACAAACAACTAAAGGTCATTTGTCTTGAAAACCAAAAAAGTACAACTAAACAGATGAAGCATAAATGGGAGGAAGCTGGAGTCAATGTATGTGACCGAACCGTTAGAAATCGCCTAAAGGAGGTGGGATTTCAATACAGGAAAGCTAAATGAAAACCAGCATTGACACCTAAACATAAAAGAACGAGACTCCAATGGGCTAAGGAGAGGCAATCATGGACTGTGGATGACTGGATGAAAGTTGTCTTCAGTGATGAGTCAAGAATCTGCATTGGACAAGGTGATGATGCTGGAACTTTTGTTTGGTGCCGTTTCAGTGAGATTTATGAAGAGGCCTGCCTGAAGAAAACAACCAAATTTCCACAGTCCTTGATGATGGGGCTGCATGTCAGGCAAAGGCACTGGGGAGATGACTGTGGTTAATTCTTCTATCAATGCACAAGTTTACATTGACATTTTGGACAGTTTTCTCATCCCTTCAATTGAACAGATGTTTGGAGATGATGAAATAATTTTCCAAGATGACAATGCATCGTGCCATAGGGCAAAAACAGTGAAGGCATTCCTTGAAGAAAGACACATTCAGTCGATGTCATGGCCTGCAAATAGTCCAGATCTCAACCCAATAGAAAACCTGTGGTGGAGATTGAAAAAAATGTTCCACAAGAAGGCTCCAACCTGCAAAGCTGATCTGGCAACTGCTATCAAAGAGAGTAGGCACCAAATACTGTTTGTCCCTCATCAAGTCCATGCCTCAGAGACTAAAAGCTGTTATAAAAGCCAAAGATGGTGCAACTAAATACTAGTGATGTATTTTGAATGGTCTTTTGTTTATGTGTTTTTCATGATTCCATACTTTTTTCCTCAGAATTGAGTGATTCCATATTTATTTCCCTGTGTTTGGTCAATAAAAGTATCATTCACTGACTTCCACAATGTTTTCTCTTCATTTCTTTGAGTGTTCCTGAAAGCCAACAAGTTGCACTTTGGAATGACCTTAATATTGTGTCATGTTTTTGATCCGAGTTTGTTTTACAGCATGAAATGTCTGAATGACTGCTCATCCAACACTGGTGATTCCATACTTTTTGCCAGGGGTTGTACATTCAGTATGCATTAGTCCAAATGCTAAGGTTACCTTAAGTAGCATATGGGGTATCACCAGCATGTTGATTTACATCAACTCACTTCATTAGATATGATTAAAAATAGCTAATTTATATACATATATTTAGTTACAGCTGCAGTAGGTCTCTGCCCTTTCTTCTTGCAGGTTTCTGGAGACAGTTGGCTGTTGGAAAATTGAGATTTGCCATTTTTTGTTTGGTTTCCCCAATTTTAGAACTGCTGGAAAAGCTTAAAAAAGAAGCAGATTTCTCAAGTAGCTGAACACTTTAAAATTGATTTTTGAAGCTGCAAAAGGACTAAAGTTACCTCAGCTAATGAGCTTCTTTAAGGACAAACTTTTAAAACCGAATGTCTTTACTGCTTCTCTTTCAGATGCTGATGTGACAGACGCAACTTCCCTTGGTTCAGATTCTTTAACTACTGCCTCAAGGTTGGAGGACGAATTGTCGTGTCCAACAGTTTCTCAAGCCTGTCAATTAGAATTTCAGTTTGAGAGAACAGAGTTTGAAATGCAGTTTGAGTTGGAAAAATTGCGGCTAGAACATGAGTTTGAAGAGAGACAAAACTAGCTTTACAGGAAAAAAATGCCTGGCATGTGAGCAAGAGGAAAAGAGGACAGCACATGAGTAGGAGGTACAGAAATTATCTCTAGAAGCTGAGCGTCTGAAGTTGAGGTCTGAGGGCAGGTTAAGTGGTGGACCTTATAATCTGTCCAAAGGTGCCAAAGGTGGTGGTGGGTTTTCTGGACATAACTTGGTTAACATGTTGAAGCCGTTACTTAAGTTTAATGAAAGAGATCCTGATGTGTTTTTCTCTTTGAGAATTTGGCAGAGGGCAATGACTGGCGTAATCTAGATTGCTCCATCCAGTTGCAAAGTGTGCTGGTGGGTAAGGCCCAAGAAGCCTAAGTTTCATTAACTTCAGCTGAAAGAAAGGTGTACAAATCTGTTAAAGAAGCTGTTTTGAAGGCTTATGAACTGGTTCCTGAACATTATGGACAACAATTTAGGAACTGCAGGAAGGCTGAAAAGATCTGGTCTTTTCATCTGGTCAGGGAACAAAACACAGTTTTATTGCTGGTTATCAGCAGAAGTGGATAATTTTGGGTCCCTTTGTGACTCAAAATGATGTTGGAACAGTTCAAGAACATTATTCCAGATTGAGTTGCCACATATGTTAAAGAACAAAAAGCAAAATCTGCTGCTAAAGCTGCTGTCTTAGCAGAAGAGTATGTTCCAACCCATAAAACTGTGAGGGATTATAATTTGAAAGGTGGCCGTAGCTTTAAAGATTCCCACCAGGAATGGTTTCCTAGTAAAACTAGATAGGATCCTACTTTGAAATCTAAAGTGGACTTGGTGACAATTTTTCCTTGTAATTATTGTCGCCAGAAGGGACACCGAAAAAATGAGTCCTCTGAATACCAAAACTAAATCAGGTAGAGGTAAACAGAATTGTCAAAAACCTGTGGCTTTAGCCAGTGTTTCACAGTTGCATTCAGTGGAGTCTACACCTCCAGCTAAAGTTGAGAGTGTAAGACCAACTGTTTGAGCTGACTTTAAGTCTTTTTCAGAATTGAATGCCACAGATCCTCAGATTTTTGAGAAGGATGTCGGACAAGACTATTCTCCTGTGATCGCGTATGGGTTTGTTTCTTTGAGTGGCAGTTCAAATAAAGTGGCTGTGAAGATTCTATGCGACACCGGAGCATCCGAGTCTTTCATATTGGAATCTGTTTTGCCATTTTCTGCATTTTCTGATACTGGTCATAGTGTCTTAATTAGAGGTATTGTGTTGGAAACATTCTCTGTGCCTCTGCATAAGATCTACTTGCAATCAGAAATGGTACAAGGAGAAGTAACTATAGCTGTTCATCCTTCTTTTCCTGTAGAAGGTGTTCCTCTCATTCTAGGAAACAATCTGGCAGGTGGATGAGTGTGGTGAGATGTTGCAACTCCTTCAGTGGTCCAAGCTTTTCCATCCATTTCTGTGTCAGACGTATGTGCTCGAGACTTTCCTGAGGCATTTCCTTCTTGTGCAGTAACTCGTGCCATTACCAGTTCTTTGGCTGATAAGGAGGTTGAGTCTGGTAAGCCTGGTTCTATTCTTAAGAAAACTGCCTGTTTGCCAACTCTTCCTGTTCCTTTATCACTCAGTGAGATGATTTCTGTCTAGCAGGAAAACACAAACTTAGCTGCTCTGTTTGACCAAGTACCTTCAGCTGAAAAGGATACAAAAGTCTCATGTGGGTATTTTCTACAAGACAACCTATTGGTACATAAATGGTTGTCTTATGGTGATGGGGATGTTGTTGGTCCAGTTTATCAAGTTGTAGTTCCAGTTAAGTTCAGAAACCTTGTCTTAAAAACTGCTCATGGAGTATTATCCGGCCATCTTGGTGTCAATAAAAATTATAATCGATTTTTACATCATTTTTATTGGCTGTGTCCGAAATAAAATGTTGCTTATTTTGTGAAAATCCGTCACATTTAAGAGTTAACTGGAAAACCTAATCAAAACTTGAAACCAGCTCCCCTTTATCCCCATACTTGCAGCTGGGAAACCTTTTGAACACTTGATCATAGACTGTGTTGGCCCACTGAGTCCTTCAAAGTCAGAATCTGTGTATCTACTTGACAGTTATGTGTAAAAGCTCTCGGTATCATGCAGCATATGCTCTGAAAACCATTACAACAAAGTCGGAGATCAAAGCTTTGTCTAGTTTCATTTCAGTGTTTGGGATTCCAAAGTTAATTCAGATAGGCAAGGTATCAATTTCACTTCACGCATGTTTGCTGAGGTTTTTTAACAACTTGGTGTAGTCCATTGACAAAAGCAGTACTTGTCATGCTCAAACCCAGGGGGCGCTGGAGCTTTTTCACCAAACCCTGAAGGGATTGTGAGCGTACTGCACAGAGTTGAGTAGAGAGAGGGAAGAAGGTCTGCCTTGCCGTCTTCTGGTGTGATGGATTGAAATTTGGTTATTTCAGAGGCTGACTAGTTTGATTTGGCTGAAGCAGTGGTCAGATTCAACCAGCAGGGGGAGTCTAGCGTTTGCGCTAGCCATAGTGAAGAGCACCGGAACTTCCTCCTTAGAAAATAATAATCGCTGGAGCAGAAGCACCGTGTCCGGCTCTTTTAGTAAAATTCTCTCCTTCTTCAGGGCTTTTACACTGGCAGCTCGTGAAGTTGTACAAGAGAGCACAGTGTTCAGTCTGAATGAACTAGTGTTTGGACATTATGTGTGTGAAACAATGGTTTAACCAGAAGGCTGAAAGTAGAGTGTTACACTCTACTTTCAATAATCATTTCATCACGATTAATTAATCCGATTACTTCTTTCATCCCTAATATGTACAAAATCTATTAAAATACCGATGAAAATATTGTCTAAGTTGTTGTCTTTGGACATTGCAGAATTATAAAGCTGCAGGAGCAAAGTTTCTTAATTTTGGTTTCTTAATTTTACTGTTAATTAAGAAGGCTTCCAAGAAGGAGCCAATGAGATTTTTGTTTCCACAAAGATGCATACTTACTGAACACAAACAAAGAGGTTGGGTAATGAACTCACCATTGTCCTCTGCAGTGTTTGACTTTGTGCCTTCTTCTCCTTCCTTCTGCTGCTCCTCTGTCCCCATGTCCTTCATAGACAGAGCAGAACTTTCTGATGGGGACTCTGCTCGAATCAACACAATGTCTGCAAATTTGACCAGAACCTAGAGGAGATACACACACCTTAGAGACAGAACACACCTTACACTCCATTGCATAGACATATATCTGAACCTGCAGGGTCTTCTTGTACTGGCGGTTGCAAATGTAGAGCTCAGCTGCCATGTTGAGAAAGTCATCGCTGACCAAGCCAGGGTGTCGGGCCAGACCTTCCTCTATCACACTCAGTGCTGAGGGCAGGTCATTGCTCTCATAGTAACTCCTGCAACACAAACAGATGAAATGCTGCCTACCTGGTTGGATGCATGTGTAATCAGTATTAAAAAATCCATTACTTAGCCATGTCTTTGGATAACTGCATGAAGTGCTCCCCATCCTCCTGCGGCAGCAGAGACAGGATCTTGCGGTAGCCATCCATGCACTGCTTGTGCTCCCCCAAGCGCATCTGGAGGCTGGAGCGTTCCCACAGGTAGCGGACATTGGTGGGATCATACTTGATGGCTGCAGGAAAGAGGTCAATCAGGCGTCACTATGACTTTAAACACATTGCCTGTCTCCTACGTAGCACGGCTTAGACCAGAATGTGATTAGGCTTCAGACAGACTTCACTGATGTTTAGATATTATTCATGTTACCAATTAGAACTGGCCTACTTACCTCTGATAAGTGATGAGCAGCATTGCAAAAACACAAAATGTTACTAAGTATTTTTAGTCTAGTTTTTATGCAAATATCTTAGTACTCTTGAGATAAGGCAAAACTAACTCATAAGTAACTTTTCAGTAAGATATACGTCCTTGTTTTAAGTGCTTGTGTAGACCTCTAAAGGGTTAACAGAGGTGCAATGTTGTGATGACTACCTGAAGATGGAGTTTCAGAAAGACAAAGTTTTTAAATAGAGTAATTTCAAGTTTTTAAACTCCAATGTGAAATTTCTTTTAGGTCATATTTCATATAACCAGCATTTTTATAACAACTGTATGCTACAAAAAACTTTATTGTGCTATAAAATTGTACTACGTGCCTAGAAAATATATAATACTGCCTGTTGATGAAGTTATTGACTTAAAGCAAGGTCTGATTTATTGCTGAAGTTACTTG
Source organism: Poecilia mexicana (assembly GCF_051168715.1). Taxonomy (NCBI): domain Eukaryota; kingdom Metazoa; phylum Chordata; class Actinopteri; order Cyprinodontiformes; family Poeciliidae; genus Poecilia; species Poecilia mexicana. The sequence continues at coordinate 34,292,821 of NW_028263371.1, forward strand.
TAAGTTAGTTTAGTCCTATTTCACGTGTACTAAGATTTTCACTAGAAATTAGACCAAAACTACCTGGTAAAATGTTGTTTTTGCAGTGAGGTTCTATAAATACATCAAAACAAAGACCTCCCACCAGTTTCTGTCTATAAATGCAGCAAGTTTCATAGAAACCTTACACACATCTACAAGTATGCCTCTAAACACACCACTTCCTTGTCAGACTTCAGGCACATCCTGTGGTCTGATGAAACTAAAATCCATGTGTTTGACTATAATGACCATTAATAGAAAAAAGAGGGACTCTTGGAAGCCTGACATCATCCTAACTGTGAAGTACAGGGGTGGCAGTATCATGTTGTGCTGTGGGAGGGACTGGTGCACTTCATAAAACAGATGGTGTTGAAAATAAGTGGGCAGAGCTGAAAATATGTCTGAGATAACCTGACCCAATTACACATCAAAAAGACTTTTCTGTCAGTTTTATTGTGCTTCTTATGCTTCTTTTATTCTTTGTATTATTTAACATTGATTTTTAGAGTACAGTGCTTTGTGATTTCATGTCTGTGAAAAGAGATTTATAAATAAACATTTATTTACATACTTTACTATTTGACCCAAATCAGGCAGTTCTCATCCATTACACACATTATGAATTTTAGTCTAACCAATGAAAGTAATTATGATTACCAACCTAAAACGAGTTTATACTGATTTTATGTCAGGCAGGAAGAAAAAAGGCTAGGTGTAAATATGTAGTGTAATCTCAATTCAAAACTATTACAACTATCGGAGAAGCTGCAACAGATCTTCCTCTTTTTTGTAGAAAAGAGGAAAGTTTAGAAAAAAGTGGAAAAAAACCCTAAATGGAACATCAAATGTGAGGGAGAATCAGATGGTGGTAAAGGTGAGGGACAGGAAGTGACAGAGGTGGCTCACCTTTGGTGTAGCAGATGATGGCCTGCCGGACGTTGTCCTGCTCGAGAGACATGTCGGCCAATCGGATCCACTCCTCACAGTCTGAAGGGTTGAGGTGGGCAGCAATGAGCCCGAACTGCAGCGCCTTGTCCACATCTCCATTGTCCTCGTAGATCATGGCCAGAGTGGAGAATGGCTCATATGCCAGAGGAGCTGAAGGACATAAGACACAAGTGAGGAGTCAGATCATCTACTTGTATGAAGGGAGTTAAATGAACAGCTGCTGACATTGTCTTATGATCTCCATGCACATCAAGATGGCGTCCTCTTTCTCCCCCCGAGCATAACGGATGTTGGCCTCTCCCATCAGCCCTCTGAGAGCCTGAGGCAGCTTGCTGCCATGACGACGCCCCTGGACAGACATAGTGAGTAAACACAGGTAAAAAAAGGAGGCAAGGTGATCTTTGTTCTCCGTCTTACCTTCATCAACCTTCTGTTTTCTCGGTTCAGCTCCATCTCCAGCTTGAACACGTCTCCCACCGTCATGTCCTCCTCCTCCTCCTCCAACTTGCTCTTCAGGCCTCTTTTGCCTCCTTGCCTCAGCCTCCTCTTCCTCTCTTTGGACACTCCCTTTGCCTCCTCTTCTTCCTCCACATTGAAATCCCTATCATCTTTGTCATCAACATAGCTCAAGCTGTCCTCCTCTTCTGAAGATGCCGCTGCTGCCGTTTCCCCCAGAATGGAAGCGAAGGCTTGCTGTACTCCTGGGCTGACTCCATCCTCTAAAAGGAAAGAAGAAAATGTTTAGGTCTGTGTACATTTAGGCAGTTCAGTTTTTTTGGTTTGAAACAAAAAATGAAAACACAAAAAACAGACTTTATTTTTTGTTTATTAAACCAAAAGAACCCACAGACCGGTTTGTTATCCAAGTTTTTATGTTGATGTAATAAGTGAAATACAAAAAACCTAATGTTTTTTTGTTTTTTCATTGTTCATGCTTCAAATGAAAAAATAAAAACTGCTAACGGCTTCAATGTACAAGGGCCTTTTTAGTAAGATGACTCCATTTGTGGATTTTGTTTCAGTCATTTAGTTCAGGAATTCATTTCAATAAGTATTATTTACTATATAGCTTTATGACATACAGAGTGGGTTACGGGGTATTTTAAAGAAAAAGCATTCAAAATGTTATGACCTACATCATCTAAAGACTTTTGACTTTCCAGTTGTCCAGCAGAGAAACCGACACCCCCCACACGGAAGGTAAGCCACTAAAAAAGCTGGATGTATACAGTACACTAATGCAATTATGTTCATAGAAAATTGAGTGGAAGGAAAAAGAGTGGTTGTAAAACATGCACATGCAACTGGAATAACTACACTCTTCAGAGTCAAGCAAAGCAGAATCTATGGAATATTGTCAAAAGGAAAATGAGAGACACAGACCTAACAATGCAGATGAGCTGAAGGTCACATTCTGAACCACAAGCTGATCGCCTCCATACCACCCTTCACTGATGCAGTAATTCATGCAAAAGCAGCCCAGACCAGGTACTGAGGGAATGGTTTTACCTTTTAGTATGCCCACAAATTTCTACTAAAAACCTTTTTTGATTCATTTTCCATGAAATTCCAATTTAAGACACAAAATGTTGGGTTTTAATTGTCTGCCCATTGTCTTTGTACTCTTAACATTAGAGGCAAATAATTGAATAATTCTATTAAGTCAGCTACATAAAACATCAGAACTCGACAAGGTTGTGCTTTCTTTTCCCCTACAATTGTGCATAACACCAGATAGAGCACATAAAGTCCCTACAGTTTTAAAGTCCCTACACTGGCTCCTTGTAGCTCAGAGAATAGACTTTAAAATACTGTTAGTTTATAAATCACTGAATGGTTTAGCACCACAATACATTAAAGATCTGTTATTGCTGTACCAACCGTCTAGACCCCTCAGATCTTCTGGTTCTGCTCTGCATCCCCAGAACCAGAACCAAACGAGGAGAAGCAGCATTCAGTTTCTATGCACCACAGATTTGGAACAAACTTCCAGAAAACTGTAAAACAGCTGAAACACTGAGAGCCTTTAAATCTCAACTTAAAACCACCTGTTTAGAGCTGCTTATGGAACATAAACAACAATTGGGATTAGAATCCCAACCCGGGTTAAAGTGCTAGGGAGAAAAGGCGTGTGGGTTATTTTTTTTTTCTGCCAATTTGAAGAGCAGAACTTCGACTCAGCGGGAAATTTAATGTTTTTGATTGTTTATTCAATGTTGTATGACTCTGTGTTTTTGTGTTTGGTGATGTAAAGCACTTTGAAATGCCTTGCTTCTGAAGTTTGTTATACAAATACAATTTGACTTGATTTGATGATTTGTAGTCAAAATAAAGTTCAGGGAGACATGCTCTCTGATGTGTAAAAATCCAAAAACTGAATGGGGCTAAACCAGGATTTGGATCAGCTGAGGGGACGTTTGGTTTTAGGTAATAGTTGTGGTCAGGATAGCCATCTTACCAACAGTAGCTTTTGTTTGTGCCGAGGTTGAAGGTTTGTTTTCATCTTCTGTAAGTTCCTCCGAGTCCTGGTGGAAAACGGGAAAAGGATGATTAGAGGGAGATCCAAGACAGGAATGACTGAGACACAGGAATGGGGGCAGTCAGACAGAGATATGGAAGACATGTTCAACCTCTTAAATGGAGTTTGTGACACAAGCCTCTCAAAACTGCTGGTGTAGGTGCCATTTCTCTATTTTCAGTTAAATCTTAGAATTTAGATTATTTAGTTAATTTTTATTTGCTTACTTTCTACTTGATTTATAATTAGAATTTGTGTTTAATTTTACTTATTTAGAATAAGTCTTTGGCTAGTAATTCACTCAATTAGTTAATTAATTACAGTTTGGGACATGCGTCTTTCAAGGTATAAGTACGTAGGTTTTATGTTGCTCATTATGGACCTGGGTGGCGTTAATACTAGAGGAATAAATTGTTAAACTTCTTTGCTTGTTGTTTTCCCTCAGTCTCCCGAATCCAGAGTTCCGCATGTACACAGTGAAAACCACACAGAGAACAACCAGTCGCCATTCAACTTCAGATGTATCTAGAGTTTTATTCAGACAATTAAATGGATAAAAAAAAAACAGATCAGCTTCACACCCAAGCCATCAAGAAGTCCAAACCATAAAACAGACATTAATTACCTGAGAAAAGTAGAAAAATGAACAAAATGCAAAAATAGGAGAAAAGCAAAGGTGCCTTTGGGAACTGCTCACACAGTCGCTGCTGCTGTGACTTTTATTAAGAGGTGTATTCCTAATTTTAATATATGCACTGAAGGTGTGTCCTCTCCTAAACCTCTAAGCAGTTTCAAAAGACTTGGATAGGATGGGAGACCTATTCAAAACCAAAGATAAAGAGAAAGAGAGAGCAAAGGTCACTCTCAGAACAGGATGTTCTCATGCCAGTTACATCTGGAGTCTCTCCCAGTTCCTCCCTTTCTATACATTTGAACAAAGACCCTAGTTGCCAGAAACAGATTTATTTTTCACCTAGACCTTTGGTCGTTTTCCTGCCTGAGCGATTCCATAATATCCCAAATACTAGTTTTGTTTTCTCAAGATTTTAGTGTTTTTCTTACCTCATAGAAAACACCAAAGAATTTGACCTAAACAGAAGTTATATCTCCCATCCTGTTTTTCCCCCATTACTTTTGTTTTTGTGAACTGCCTAGCACAGCACATCTGTTTCCTCTGATAGAAGACATTCTATAGTGAAGGTCCTTTTTCAAAACCGTTTGTGATTTTATGCAAGTTAAGAAAATCAGTCGTTATTTTAAATTGAATCATTATCCAAATCTACCTAAATTAAAATCTACTCAAAATATTCATGCTCTAATATTTCACATGCAGCAAGGTTAACTGTTGCTAAAATTAATGTAATCAAACTTATGTCCCCAACTATAAACTTAAGTTTAAAAACTAGCATATTTTAAAATTATTTTCCTAACAGTGGTCATATGGTTTTTGACCAGTTAATCACTTCAGTCAGTCCTTAGTCTACCAATCAGTCAATCAGAGAACACATGCAGGAATCAGAGCAGGAGAAGCAGCAGAATCCTGTAACTTGTTTGCCTGAATATGGAAAAAAGCAACAAAGAACTCCATTTTTGACTTTTTTTTTGTCTTTTTGAAACTGTGTAAGCTAGAAACCCACAGTGTATCAGGTGACTATTTGAGTTGAATTCAACTTTTGTTTTGATCACTTTGAAGTCTTAAGTTTTTTTTTTATTTTGGGATTTGAGTTTTGGACAAATAGTCACTGCAGCTGGGATGGGTTGCAATTGCACTTTATTAGACCACACGTCCTTCTTCCACTTAACTTTCCATTGATATGCTTGGCCAAAGCACTGAACAATGTTGGACAGCTGTTAAGTCAGCAACCGTCTACCTTCGGGTGTTTTATTGGTCTTAATTTTCTGACTTTTTATCAAAAGTAAGCATTAAAATGACCAACGGTTGAAATAGATCTATTTTAAGTGATACATTTAAGTGACGAAAATAAATGCTCTGATGTGATTTCTCTTTTTAATATTCAATTACATCTAAAACTGGCTGTGTATGAGTTGTACCTCCGCTTTCCGCTCGTCTCTCCGTCTGTCAAACTCTTCGAAGGTTATTCTACCTTCCAGGTAGTCGATTAGTTCTGCGCTGAACCCCGACATAACCGCTCAGGTTCGAAGATGAGCTTTATCAGATCACCTGCATTCGTATTGGACTGAAGTTGTATAGAGTAGAACGGATGCTACAGACATTGTTTTTTTCTATTAGAGCGGATCGCAGAGGATACAGACATGTTTTACCAGGAAGTTCTTGTTCTTTGTTCCTTCTTTTTTTATGGCGGTTGGCAAGCAACGTATTGATGTGCATTATCGCCATCTACTGGAGTGGAGTGTGGACCGGGATGCTATTACCTCACCCAAAAAAATCTATATCCTATCAATTTCGTCTTCTTGATGTATTTCCGTAAAGAACAAAAATATTCAGAAGTAGACATTTTGTCAAAAATACTTGTATATTTAACTGTAATTTATTATCTTGTAATCTACAAACTAATTATCTTCTCTCAGAATATTTGGAACAGAACAACAAAACATGTTTTACTATGTCATCTTGAAAACAAAAAACACATTTTCCTGTTGAATGTTTTCCCATTTTATACAAAGCACTATTTAACCCTGCATGACCATAATGTAATTTGTTCTCCTCATTACACCAACTTTTCTTTGAATACTAAAGCCACCTCCCAGTTCTATCTTCTTCCCACTGTTTCTGCCATCTCTCCTTAACCTGTCATTCACAATGACCCGAATTTGGGTCCTCTCGTGAATGACAGGTTAATCTTTTTTTAAGTAATTTCCTGTATATTTATATCTGTTATATCTAGTGTATTTATTTAGTTTATCTGCTGTTCGTTCGATGTCCTATACTCCAGTCCAGCAGGTGGCGGTAATTTATTTTTTACAATAGTTGCAAAACGCAAACAACATCAACAGAAGAAGAAAAAAAGACGACGGGAGTTTGCGCAGTGCGGAAAGCGCGTCAAATAAACAGGGTGGTGATTTTGAATTTGAATTATTTTATTATATTTCTACTGAAACTTTTGTCCTCCTGTATGGCTCAGCAGGGCGACTCCTGGTCCAGCTGTAAGCGGCCTGCTGAGGTCGTTCGGCTGAGGAGAAAAAGAGCCCGTAATGTCGTTGAGAGTCCCGGAGCGAGCGGCTCTTCTTCGGCTTCTGGCTCTTCCTCAGCAACTCCCAGCTTCCACAGCCAGTCCACAAGCAGAGGGAAACGCAGGAATCCTTTTTTGACTTGGGACAACACTGTCAGTCGTCCGAAGAAAGTTTTACTCAAAGACGGGGACGGTGAAGATGTGGGTACTTTTATAAAACTAATGTCCGCGGAGAAGACATCAGGAGACCGCAGAAGTGGTCCACCAGTAGACAGCTCGGCGGAGGTAGGATCAGTAATTCGCTCTGAGACAAACCCACAAACCAGTTTTATATCTGCTTCGCAAAACTCATTGTTCCAACATGTCTGCCAAATAAACATGTTTCCTACGTATTGATCATTCTTACAACATAAAGCCTTTAATCAGGCCACTGTGTTCTTAAGCGCTTTGAATTACAGCCATGACACAATTCACCTAGGGCTTGGAAATAAATCAATAACAATACAATAAAGAAAACACGTGATCAATATCAATAGAAAATATATCTAATAGAATATTTAATACTGTCACTAAACTTCGATCCAGAACCGCACAGCATTCTGGGGATTTGTAAGCAGAGGAAAGGCTCAAACTCTCATAGCAAGCTAAAAAGGTTGGAATAGCATCTACTCAGTCTTTGGTTTCCCAGTAGCAACCTGTTGAGTAACTTGCACAGCAGCAGGTTCAGATTTTGCTGCTGTGTGAGATGGAACTGAAAACTCAGTACAACGGTTCAAGTGGAAATTGTGGATAAAACAGGAACACCATATTGACAATATTTAAAAAAGAATGTATATGTACAATAATGATCAAAATCAACCAATATCAAACCCTTATATGGATTTAAGCCACATCACTTGTGGCTACAATCCAGTAGCTTGCCATCACCAGTGTGAATGTGAGTCTGAATGGGAATGATTGATTTCATGTGAAGCATCATAAATTCTAACACTGAAGATTTGTCAGATGCTAAAAGCTGAGAATATCTTGGAAAAAAGGTGACATAAAATTTAACAAAGCTTTGATAATAATAATTATAGATTTTATTTATAATGCCCTTTATGTCTTTAGATGTCAAAGGGCAGGAAAACAGGAACAAAACAAGCAATTTTAATGGATAAAAATAATTAAATAAATGAATAGATACATAAATAAGAGATTAAAACCAATATCTAAGAAAATGAACCAAAAATGTTGCTAAAAAGAAATGTCTTAAGGTCAGTCAGTGGATTGTGGTGCTCTCACAGTGTCAGATCATTCCTTAGACGTGGAGCGACACCGGAGAAGACCCTGTCCCCCGTAGTTCTCAGTTTGGTTTTGGGTATGTGGAGAAGGTTTGAGTGGGTGGAGTGAAAGAGTTGTGTTTTGTGGGTTAAATAGTTCTTTGAGATAGTTGGGGCCATTTCCATAGATGCATGGGTGTGTGAAGAAGGAAATCTTGAATTCAGTCCTGGTGGAAATGGGAAGCCAATGGAGAGAGTGGAGGATGGAAGAGATGTGGTCATGTTTGCATTTGTAAATTAATATAAATAATATTAATTTATAATGTATACATGTAAATAAATAAATTATGTCACATATTTGTTATTTTTGCTACTACTTACCTGTGTGAAGAGCGAAAAATGTAATAGATTGCAGCTACATCAATGCATGTCTGTTGTATCTACAGCCTATAAATGATTATGAGCCTTTTTCAATTCATTTTCTGCTTTAAAGTGCATTGAAAAAGTGAATTCAGCTGTTTCCACAAAACCTCTTTAATTTCAAAGTAATAACTGATTTCTACAGAATAATAAAAGCTAAAAATATTAAATATAAAATAAGCTTTTGCCTTATATCAATTATCAGCCAACTGATTTATCTGTGCCGATTTTCTTAATGTTGGGAGATCGGTGATCAGCTGATACTATCCACCTCATCAAAGGTCTAAAAATCAACTACTCATAGAGGGGCCACCAGGTCATGTCTGCACATTCGCAGTTAACAATTAAAATAGCAATTTTCTTGCTATTTTCAGACAAAAAACTCAGTATTGGCCAAAATCGGAATCAGTAGGTCAGGCATTTTAAAGATTGGTAATCGGCGAACGGCCAGAAAACTGCAATCGGTCCTACCCTTAGTAATTTCTGCTTAACTGATGAACAGTGAGGTTAATTGGAAATAAACCATAAGTTTCACCGTAAGAACTGTATGTGCAGACACACACAAAAAAGACAGCGTAAGCTACAAACCACAACCGTAACGTTAGTAACTAAAAATAACGTTCACCATTAAAATATAAACTCTAATTCAAAAACTGTACCATAGTGTTTGATTACAATAAAACAAATTCACAATTTTGACCGATCAATATTAGAAATATCCTTATTTTCAAAATAAACATACCTTGTGCCTCTATCAAGGGGGCTGCTAATAAGATGCATTTTAATATTGTTGTTGCAACTTGTCTTCCGTTCTTTTTGTCGTTAAGCTGCCGCCCTATAATACAGATAGCGGAAGTTGTCCTATCAAAATAAAAGCATCACATCAGAAACCGGAAGTCAACCATATATTATACAAATAAAACGAAATAAAGACAATAATAGTTAAAAAGGTGACACAACAAATAAGGAACTTAATTTGGGATTACTTACAACTTATTTTAAACAAATGTTGTTCAAAATTTCTAGGCCGAATTCCCCTGCCTGAGTAAAACATTAAAGGTACTGCAGGGATCAAACAAAGAGCAAAAACATGGAAAAATGCTTGTATTTTGTTGTAGAAGTCTCTGTCTGAAGACAACCCTTTGTTGGAAACAGAGGAGCAACATACTGACAATCTGCTGCTCAAGGTGGGCTTTTTCTGTTATATTAACACAAACAGATATATAGCATCAGAATGTTAGTCTGGAGCCTTAAATGTCCTCACATGTCCTCACTGTTTTTCCATTAGAACCCACTGGCCATTGCACCCGTCTCCATAGCCCCTGTTAGCTGCGCGGAGTATCCAGCTGACTGGAGCTTGAAAACTCGGGTCATCTTCACCTCTCCAGAGTCCTTGTCGTGGACAGGACAACCGAAAGCCCAGGAAGAAGCTCTGGGACTCAGCAACAGCTGCAGAGCTAAGTTTACCATGCTCCCGCACAATCTGCAGGTAGTTAATGTTATTAGCTCACCTCTTTCTGAAGCAAATTGGGGTTTTCCTCATTTATCTTTTTAACTTTACAGTTGATATTGAGGATTCCTTTTTGAGAATTCCTTTTAATGTCATTGTGCACGAATAAAGCAAAAACAAAAATGATAAAAAGCAGTTCTTGAAGAAACACAGAAGCAATTGGAATGTTAAGAATAAATAAATAAGTAAATAAATAAATAAAGATCAGGTTTTAGATAGATTTGCTGTCTTTAGGGCAACAACTCTTGGGTAGAAACTATTTTTTAGTATGTTTGTCCTTGACTTTAATGCCCTGAAATGCCACCCTGAAGGCAGGAGTTTGAAGAGGTGATGGCCGGGGGTAAGGGGTCCGTGATGATGCTGCAAGCACTCCAGAGGCAATGGGTTCTGTAGGTCTCCTGCAGAGATGAAAGAGGACAGCCAATCAATCTCTGGACAGTGTTTATGACCCTCTGGAGCTGCTTCCTCTGTGCCGCAGTGCAGCTGGAGAATCACAGTGAGATTCTATGGCTCAACATCGACTCTACAGAACAGAGATAGGAGGACACCAAAAGCTCAGTTCTCAGGTTATTCTGAGAATCCTCAGGAATAAGCTGAAAGTTAAAAAAAAAAAATAAATTAATGATCAAAGGTTTTGTGTTTATTCCTCGTCAGAGTTTCTAAAACTCCCAGTGCAAACTGCAAACCTTGCACACAATGAAGGTCATGTCAAGCGACTCTCCCACTGAGTTCCTTCACACTAGCCAGCAACAATTAGTAGGTGCCCCTGTGACAGGCTGGCGACCTGTCCAGAGTGTAACCCCCTGTCCCCTGAAACATTCGCTGGAGGTAGGCACCAGCATCCCTCCCGACCCACTAGGGACAAGGGTGTAAAGAAAAATGGATGGATGGATAGATAGTATGTGCCCCGTGCACCTACTGAGCTCATTATATGAGCTACTTCTCAGTGCAATGCTGGTAAAAATGTTGTTAAAGGATTAATAGAGATCCAAGATGTCGTGATGACTTCCTAAAGACCAAGTTTCAGAAAGAGGAGTGTTTTTAAAGAAACAGAGGCCCAATTTCAAGGGCTTACATATCAAAGTCAAATTTATTTTAAGTAATATTTTACATATACTGTGTTTTTAGAACAACTGAAGGTAACTTGATTGTGCTGTAAATCACAATATGTGCCTGGAAGCACATAATACTGCCCTTTCAGGGTCCTTGATCACCGTCCTGTTATCGAATCAAGTGGTAGCCACTGATATCCTCCTCTAGAATGTCTTATTTAAAAATGTTGAAAATGTTGAAACCTTTAACAACTTATTACTTGTTGGTGTCTGTCAGTTTGTGTGTATATATATATATATATATATGTATATATGTATCTATGTGTGTATATCTATATATATAAAATCAGTGGTCCGTCTTAAGATATTAATATGGGGGTGCATGAAGGCCTTGAATGCCTGGACTGCTGACTTAATTTGGATTAAGTGAAAATAATAGATATTCATTTTAATTATATTTTTTTATGTTTTTAAGACTATAGTTGTGGGTTTAAATAGCATTTCACTGGCAATGTCTTCCTGTAACACATAATGACTGTAATATTTTTACATTCCTGTCAACTTAACATCTTTTAATACAGAAACAAGGTGGACCACCAGAGGACCGCTTTGGCGCTCTGACCACCAAGCTTAGCAAGTTTTCTTGGGGAAACCCTGAATATCATGTTTAGTTTAGTTAGTTATTTGTTCATCTCAGTCGCTGAATGTAATGCTGTGTGTGTTGCAGGAGCCCAGGTCCTGGTCTGACGTCCGGTCTGCCTTCCAGCAGTGCTTGGTGTACTGGCAGCACCCTTCCCTGCCCTGGCTCTCCTTGTTCCCCAGGATCAATGCTGAAAAGAACTTCTCTGGGAAGAACATGCCCTGGACTCAGGATGAAGCAGTACACGAGAGTCTTGTAAAGGAATGGTGAGATTGTTAGACTTTCTGCTCGCTCCTTGAGGTCTGGGAGGATAGCATCCACTAAAAAGCTGTTTTCTCTTCTTAGGTCTATCAGTTTGTCATCTCTCTACAGCCTTTTGAAGGTGGGGCTGTGCCCATACTTCTATGTCTGCTCCTATCAGGTACATTAACATGCTTTGGTGTTTGATAGCTTCTGTTTTTATTTCCCTAATTGGCTCTTCTTTGCATCAGTTCACAGTGTTGTTCAAGGCAGCAGGCCTTGCAGGGTCAGACTGCATAACTGCCTTAATTTCTCCTACAACTCGAGGTCTCAGAGAAGCAATGAAGACTGAAGGTACTCATAAAAAGATTAGCATGTACCAATCAGGGGTTGCATTAATGGAATAGTTTGGGGGAGGTTAATGACTGAAAAATGTGAATCCTGCTTGACAGGTAATAATTCACACCCTTGACTGGTGCACATGGGCAGGCATTATAGACTTTATGCAAAGAGTTCATCGTAGTGGCAACTAGAGTCAATCAATAAAAAGATCCTTTCTGAATATTATCTACTGGATACTGAACTAAATGCATCTTTCTGACCGGAAGCTGACAATGTGTTGAAGAGTTGTGGACTGGACACTCTGGAGCGCATCTGGTTCAGAAGTGCATTCCAAACCTTTGGTTGAAATGGCACATTTAATTTCAGTCTCCAGAACAGAGAACACTGAAGAGAATGCAATGTTGTGTTAATTTGTTTACAGAGGAGCCAACAGTTCATCGTGAAGAAATAAGTAAAGGTGCATAAATAGACTGTAAAAGCGCACACCCGGACCGCTCACAGGGTAAAAAGCTATCAGAGTTCGATTCGAATGATCAGTTTGGATCAGGCAGATCCAACTGACTGGTGAACTAGAGCAGATTTCTTTGCAGATGGGAACCAGGAGGAATTTGTGAGGCACTGTGCATTCAGACCCCAGCAGGTAAAGTACTTTATCTCTGACCCATGTCTTTGTTAAGGTGTGGAGTTCAGTCTTCCCCTGCTGAAGGAAAGGAGGCGGATTAGTGAGCAACATAAAAGTATTCAACAGGGAGAAGAGGAAATGGAAAACGAGAACAAAGATTTGTGAGACTTTTACTGTGTCTACACTGTTGATGACAAATCTGAATTCTATGTTCTTGAAGATGTTTAAAATTGTATTTTTCTTGGTTTAACTGATGCAGTGATTCAAAATGTAAATGTTGCAGCATGCAGGTGGATGAGGACTATCAGAATTGGGATGAACAAGATGATGGATGCAGCCAAGGTGAAGATGACAGCTTGTCTTGGCTAAAGGAGATAGGAATCCAGGACAAACTCAAGAAGCCCGAATGCATTAACATACAGCTGTATCCTCCATTGCTCCTTGTTTTTGCAACGTTTCTGAACCAATACAACCTTGTTCTGAATGCTCCTTGACAGCTTATATAGACAAAAAGAAGCTCCGACTCTGTCTCTAGACCATAAACCTGAGTCGGCTGTATGTGTGGAGGGATCCCACTCCTTCAATCTCATCAACTTCCTCATCAACTGGAAGAGTGTGGTGGCTGCAGCTGGTTCTCAGACCGGTCTGCCACCAACCCTGCTGGCCCCCACTGCCTTCAGAGGGGCTACCATGAATGTTCTGAAGGTATAGGAGTCATCCATGTCATCGTTTCTGAGTGTGTGTGTGTGTGTGTGTGTGTATATATATATATATTGTTAATTTCCAGTACTCAGCCACGCCTCTAACTCCTCCCAACTCTGGCGGACTGACTACTGACCAGCTCTCCGTCTTACGGGTCCGAAAAGCATCTAATTCCAGAGTATTACCACAGTTAAGAATTTAGAGAAAGATTCCTCTAAGCTCTAACTGCCTTCATCCAAGACGTTATGACCCCCTTCAGTCTATGACTCAGACATCGGAGTAGCCCCACCGGTGTCCAAAATCATAAACCACATCTCCTTCCCTGTAATTAACGTGCACTTGTTTCCGGCTTAGATAATTTTAGCGACTAGGAATAAGTCACAGGGTCATTATTTATCTGAACTAAAGAACGTATGAAGCCACCCTAATTTACTAGGACCATTAACATTGATTTTACATTAATCAGAAGAATTAAATCTAGTTGACTCAAATAATTTAACTGTCCACAACATCAAATTAGACTTTAGTATTTTATTAGCAAGCTTTTAGCAAGGGAAAAGACATACAGCATTTGAATAACAAATTAAGAATTTAAAACTTTTAAGATTTTCTAGAAATTACTCCTACTTCTAACCCTACACTGTGTCTTAATCTAAATAGAGGCTTTTGGGGGGAGGCAGTAATACTCAAACCCAGATGCAGAAAACTTTAAAGTCCATGGATGGAGTCCTGTCTTTGTCTTGGCAGAATCCTTTTAGAATAGATCCAAAGTTGAACTGGTGAGAATCCTCAACGAACTCAGTTCTTAATCCACAAAAGATCTTTGTCTATTCCCCATCTCCACTGCAGCATCGTTGGAATCTTTTGGGTTGAGCGTGGGGCCGCAGTCGAATCAGAATCCCGGGTTGTGGGTAGACGGATCTTGTCCCTTTCTTGTGCAGCGCGTAGTCGTCCCGGGGTATCATCACGCAGCCCTCCGTTGATTCTGCATCTCCATGTGTGCTCGACTCAAACGCTGCGGAACAAAGAACCCCGATCCTTCTGTCTGGTGTCTTTTTATTCTTATCAGCAGCCACACACTTTCTTTACTCACGTGCGTTTTTCCTTGACGTCAACTGCCTTTTGGTTGGCCTCAACCTTCAGATGAACTCCCTTGTTTTTTAGAACTGAACTTCTGAAGTTCTCTGTTTGCCCTCTGCACCTGTTTCCTTCATGCATCTCAAAAATCTCACTTCCTGTTTCTGCTTGGACAGATGATCTCATATCCATCACCATCTTGGAGACATGATGTCTGTTCTAATGACCTAATGTCTTGGTCACCTCTGCCCTCCTATCAGTTCCTCTTCTCCCCTGACTTTTCACCTACCATCTACCTCCAACACAACATCAGTGACCTTTAACTACAGCTACACATTTTACTCCATTTCAAGTTCAATGTCAGAATCACATTTATAACTTTTTAGTTTCTCTGATTTAGCATTCATTTATAATTTTATAATAACCATTACTTATTAGTTACTCTTATTATAATCATGATGTGAGTTATTACAGACATTAATGAAAAGAAACCAAGAATAATTCATTATTCTAATTATTTGATATCATGTTACAGTTACTTCTTTCACCTTTTAGTACTTCCATAAGTATAAGAGTAAGTGTAAATATTCTTATAATCAAACCAACATCAACCACCGGTTAAACCAATATTAATTATTGGCTTAATTATAAGTTATCATTATAAATTCAAGTATTTTACTCTGGGTTTTATTCAATTCCTCAAAATGTTTAGATTTTATTCTTTAAACCTTTAATGCTCAAAATGAGCAGTCTGAACTATTTTTATTCACTGCAGGCTGGAAACTTCCTCTTTCTTCAGGAAACTGATCTTCCTGTTCCATGACTCTCTTTCTGCCTGATTATGATTTTTTATGATTAAATAGAAAAAAGTAGAATTAAAGCAAAGTTTGCAGGACACAATAACAACACACACAACCAGATTGATTTTATTACCGTCTGACTATACTGTTGGGTCTTGATGTCACCTGTGTAATTAGTTTTAAAGATAACTTTATTTATTGTTATTATTAAACTAAAATCTCCAGCATGGGAAAGTGGGCTGAGCTCGACTTTTTCTCGACAATATGTATGTATGTGTGTGTGTGTGTGTGTGTGTGTGTGTGTGTGTGTGTGTGTGTGTGTGTGTGTGTGTGTGTGTGTGTGTGGTGTGTGTGTGTGTATATATATATATATATATATATATATATATATATATATATAGGTTTTTTTTTTTTTTTTTTTGAAGGACTGAAAATGAAATGTAAGATCAACCTTTACTAATAACTCAGTCTTTATTAACCCCTTTTTGACAGTCTGGTTTATGATGTGTTTTCCAGGGCCGCAGCATTAATGTCAAGAATTTGGTCGATTGTACCTACCAGAACATTAGCAGTCTGGAGCTCACAGGTACAGAACCAGAACTAGAATGTTTTTTTTTTTAACTTCTGAATTACAGATGTTCTTTTTGAGTTTTCAAAACTATAACCCTGTTCATATTGATATTGTAGGGGTAGCATTATATTAAATCAACTTTTTTGAGCTTTACATGATATAATGTTATTCCGTCACCAAAAACATATATGGAGTGTTGCTTTGATTCTTTCATGCATGTCTGAGAAATTCTTTAATCTCCCATGGCAACCATTCAACTGTGCAAAACGCCTTTAGTAAACCTGGCGACACCTTTGAGGTGCAGCTTAGGAGCTGCACCTCAGGTGAAGTATAGGAACTTCAGAGCTTCCGCCTCACAGAGCAACCGTCCCCACAACTTCACCACTCAGGTCCTTTAAACTAGCAAGCAGCAATTAACAAAAAACTGGTGGAATTGTGCATCTACTGAGCTGATTAAACATAAGTCTAAGTGCAATGCTGGTAAAAATGTTGTTAAAAGGTTAATAGAGGAGCGATGTTGCAGCAACTTCCTGACGATGGAGTTTCAGAAAGAGCCCTAGTCTTAAGAGGTGTTAAATTACAGTGTCAAATTTCTTTAAAGTCACATTTGATATATAGGATTCTTATAACAACTGACTGTGTTATAAAATGGCACTATGTGCATAGGAAATATACAGTGGGTTCAGAAAGTATTCAGACCCCTTTGAATTTTTCACTCTGTTTCACTGCAGTCATTTGCTAGAATCAAAACAGTTAATATAATCCCAACAAAATAAAATCTTACCACACTCTGTTACTTTTTCCTGCTACTCTCCAGTTTTAGATTTGCCATTATTTTGGCTCTTGAACTGAGCTGAATGAAACCACCCAAATTGTCAGGGAAACTGGAACAAAAATACCAGTAGGTGGCGGTAACAGGCAATATTATCACAGTTTAGACAGATTCTATTTCTGTGTCAGTACCCTTTTCATGAAATGAAAAGAAATTTAATTGCAAATACAAGATGCTCATTAAACAACAGTAAACAATGCTCATTAAGCATTGTTTACTGTTTTCTGTGCTTGCTTTGTGTCCTCTCAAAGTCCTTCATAGATAACATTATAAACTGAATTTGACTGCTTTACTTTACAAAATCAAACTAGACTGTATGTCAGTGACTCTAATCTGGATGATTGGATCTTACTGATGGGATTTTGATGTGTATTTCTGTATGATGGGAAACAAATGGGGCCTGAGTTCTTAAGTGTCTTGAGATAACATTTGTTGTGAGTTGGTGGTGTACAAATGAACTTAACTGACTTTCTTTTTGCACTTTAGGACCCATCCTTCCTTCATCTCTTCATGCCATCACAGCTCTTCTTCAGACTGCTCAAAAAGGCAACTTCTCTGCTGCTCTTTATACTCATACACCCACTGCTGTCATGAACATAGAAACCTGCAGGAAACGGGTATGATATTAATCACATAATAGATGCACACTAACACTAATATTGAAATGGTCATGTCACAGTAAATATTGAGCAATCTCCCATGTTTCTGTGTTTTATAGTGTACCAAGGCAGTGGGAGACCTGACTCACTGTGGTCTTCCTCCTGCTTCAATTAATCATCTCCAGCAGCCATCCACTCTTGGCAAAACTACCCTGACGCACTTAGCAATGAATAACTATAGCTACACCTGGAATATTGGATAAAACAGAGATGGTGCATATCTGAAACCATCACACCTCAAGCAAAAAGACCATCCAATGGAATTTCTTCAATTCTTTAGATTTTGTTGGTCTTTCATCAAGCATAAGTGTGTTTTTTGTAAGTTGTTTTTAAAACATAGTTCATAATAAATCCTATTTATGCAAGTACGTTTTCTATAATTTTTGGTTTTCAACAAGTTAATTTTATTGGCAAAAAGTCTTTGACCACTTCCTGATTTCCTTTTTTTTTTTTTGTTTTTTTTTTGCATGTTTATTTTAGTGTTTCAAACATTTAAATTGGTTTGATATTATTCTCTCGAAAGGAGAATAACGTCCCAACTTACATCACCCAATGTGAAAAGGGTGATTGCTGCCTAAACCTGAAAACTGGCAATTGGTAATTCCAAAGAGCTCAACTTTAGTCTAGTCAGTCCACTTATGTTTTCCCAAAAATCTTGGGGGTCATCAAGGTGTGTTCTGGAAAAATGGAGACAACCCTGAAATGTTATTTTTGCTTGTCTTAGAACAAGTGTAACCCAGAAGAGAAACGTCCCCTTTTCTCTCCTATTCTTATTAATACATTTATGTCTTTAATTATAAAAAACTGAAAACACTTTTATTTTTTCCTGTTTCAAAAGGAAGCGTGATCCCGTCTTCTTAACTTGGAATACACGGTCAGCTGCACTTTGAAGATGTAAGGAGGCTGTAGACCAGGGGTGTCAAACTCCAGTCCTCCACTGTCCTGCAGTTTTTAGATGTGCCACAGGTACAAAACCCTGGAATGAAATGGCTTCATTACCTCCTTCTTGTGTAGATCAGTTCTCCAAAGCCTTACTAATGACCTAATTATTCTGTTCAGGTGTGGTGCAGCAGAGGCACATCTAAAAGTTGCAGGGCAGTGGCCCTCCACGATTGGAGTTTAACACCTGTGCTGTAGACGAACTGTGCTGAACTTTGTGGGTATCATTAAAATTAGCAGCACTTTCCAGAAGTTAATTTTCAATATCTATTATGCTAAGTTGATGGGAACATGAGCTAGCAAAACTGTTGCTGTGTCCACTGATACTTGGTCTTGGTGAGTTAGCATTCTGCTAATGCTGAATCGTGGTTGGTTTTAATTTCTGTTTAAAAACATTTTTTAACAATAAATGTTCTTTTTGTTAAAATATGATTTTATCCAGTCAGACTTAAGTTCACAATGTTATAAGAAATTATTTTAAGTTCTTTTGCACAATTTTTTTCAGTTCAATGTACTGTCTATTTGTCTTAAATTTATTTTTCTTTGATTTAACAGGAGAAAGTTTAATAGTGATTCATTAATTTTATTTCATGCCATAATTTACAAAACCTGAAAAATAATTTAAATGAATTATTTAATTGACTAAAGGAACACTAATCCGATATATATGGTTAAAGAATTTTCTTTACATGGTTAAAAGTAAAATACTACAAAAACTATTGAGTTAAAAACAAGAACATCCATGTAAAATATTACTGTGGTAATATGGGAACCAAAGAACTAGGCTATATCTATAAGACTGGATGAAAAAAAAAATATTTTCTTGGCAGAATACAATTAATGTCATTGTGTGTAGGCAAGTTTTTTTTTTTTTTTTTTTTTTAACAAACAGGTGTTTTATCTGTGCTAACCATCAATCCGTCCTACTTTGTGGCATTGCGCACGTGCACATCGATGTCACATACTGCTTACTTAGCAGATTTATTCATATACCCTATCTGTGGAAGTTTTCTTTCTTCTGTTTTATGTCATTGAAGATTAAGGTAAGCTTTATCTAATTTATTTTGTACCTGGTTTTCAGTAAGCTGTGTGTTATGCATGTTTTAAGGCAGCTTGTAAACATATTTATAAATGACTAGTTTGCTGTCTGCAATGTCCTTACTGTACTGCATACTGTAAACAAGAAAGTCATTGCTTGGCGTCAACCACGTGAATCAGGACAAAATGTGGTGTTTAGTGGGCTATGTTGCCCCTACACTTTAAAATATTTTATTTTAATAACACTTTTTTAATTAAACTGTTAAATAGATCATATTGGTAGCGATAGTATGGTGTAGCATATATTAAGATACCCTATCATTTCAGGTGCACAGTGACCTGTGAAGTTTGGTCTACACAGTTTGTCTGTGCTTCATTTGATAAAGACTGTCATACAATGTATTAATGCACAAAAAAAGAGTTTGCAGAGATCTGTATTTGTAGATATCTATTTAATTTAAATAAAAACTTGTTTCTGATGCCGTTTCATTCTTACAAACACCTCTGTGTTTAAAATATTTTTTTAAAAGGTAGGATATTCTGATGCAGGGTTTTGATGCACTGGTGCGCTACCCACACATTTATCGGGTAGGATATTCTGATGAAGGCCTTTTAGCCCATCGCCATGTGCTACCTCTGTATTTAATAATAATATTCAAAGGAAGGAATTTGCTGTAGCAAAATGTGCTACCCTTGTGTTTACCAGGTAGGATATTTTGATGGAGTTTTGGTAGATCAACATGTGCTACCATGTGTATTTTGTGAAGGTAGGATTCTAATAAGTGGTTTTAGTACCAGTTTTACATGATAAAACAGGTACGCTGTTCTCAAGAAGGTTTTAAGTGCATTTACACAAGGTGTTTTTAAACGGGGAGGGATTCCTGTCTAACCCTAACCTGATACTTTTAGAAAAGATGTTATTCACATTTTTTAAAATTCTACTTATCCTTGTTAAATCCCTTCTCTTAAATATAATTGGTATTTAACATTGACACTCACTGCTAAGGTCTTCTGTATGCAAATATCACTAGCAGTTTTTGAAAGGTAGCACTGACAGACATAGCTATCTAGATAGATGTGCTACAGTAGGAAAATTTGACGAGGTAGCACAGGTAATCAACACTGGGATGTTGCAGAGGTCATAAAAAGGGAAACAACAGTTTGCGTAAACTTGATTCACTTGTCAACAGCTTATGGTTTATGAAATGTTTATTAAACTTCAGAATACCATACACCCGACAATATGCTCTAACAAGAGTCGAGCAGTAAAGTTTATAAAATGTGCGCAAGGAAAATCTTTTGGGAATGACTGCATAATGTATCCAGTGCGGTGATGTTGGGAGATGAAGGACCCAATAAAAACATAGGACAACAATTTGTGGGTGAAGACACAATAATTTTAAGAGTTCCATTAAGAGCAAACAAAATGGTCAGAAGGGAAAATCCAAAGGACAGCCAACTGGAGGCAAGACTGACAGAGTCTGGACATGTGTGGAGGTCTTGGTGCATATCTTGCACAACCAATGTTAAACATAGAGCTGCTGGTGATGAAGAAAAGGCTGCAGAGAAGATCAGTAGGTAAAGTGAAAGAGGGCATGCAAAGTCAATGTGACAGAAGAAGATGTTTGATTTAGCCTGAAATGGGGGAATATAATCTGCAGTGGCAATCAAAAGGAGAATAAATATGATTGATTCTTTGTGTAATGAGTGTCATTCAGCCTGGAAAATACAATGTGCATCTGACGCACTAAAATATGGTCTTTGAAAATAAGATTAATACTCAGTTAATTGGTGTAGCCTTTATTCTGTTTTTGGAAGGACTCCACTTTGCTACTCTGTTGCATTTGGGCAGAAATATGAAACTGATTAAAGTGTTATATTCAAGTTGGCTAACATAAAATAAATGTCTGCATACTTTCCAACTCTTTAATTGACATCCACTGTATAGAACCAATGCCTTTAACCTTTGACTTTTTACCTCTGACTCTTAAGTATATGTGTCCAGATCTGAGACACTGAATCTTATGTTTGTGAAGTAAAGCTCCTTTCTGAGCAAAAATGTAAAAACAAGTCATTTAGCGAGTAAGTTGCACAAAGTGACACGTATCTTCATTGGTATAAAAACACATGCTGTACTGTTGGTGACCTGCATTCACACAGTCCTAGTGTGAAACCAATTGGACTTGGATTCACTAAAACTTGACACCAAAATCTACATATTTGAGGTTCAGTAACATTTTGTGAACCCTACAGAAAATGAACAGCTTACTCAACAGGTCAAGGCTTTTTCTAAGAAAAACAAAAAGAAAACAATACATTACTGGTAATGTTTGGAGATTTCATGACATAAGGTTATTTTGTGTATCTGGTCCAAAAATCAGGAGGCCATAAAGATTGAATAGCTTATCCAATTCCAATTTGACAGGATGAAGACTTTGGCTTTTTTCAATCTGTCAAACAACCTGGGCGGTTTTAGGCAGGGGCAAACAAGGGCCAGTGCCCCTGCAGAACTGGTCTTGACCCCTGTTATTACCTCTGTAATAAAGTGATAATACTAAATCAATTTATGATATGAGACTACGTAGGCGGCATTTTGGGGAAATTGTAGTTAGTCATTTTACAGCAAAGATTCAACACGTTCGAATGCCGCACAAATTTTAGAAAATGTGAGATGCTGTGAGAGCTTTGGTGGAGCCAGCTGCACATTGTCCGAACCCCTTCCCCAAAAACAAAACAAACCATCATCCTTCTACTACTTTGTGTCTTCTTCTGGTTTTCGCCAGTAGTAACATCCTGCTCATTACTCTGGAGATGTGAAAAAAGTATTTCAATACAGCCGAAAAACCACCTCATCCTGGCGGAAATGCTTTTTATCGAAAAATGTGAGTTTTTTTTTTTTTTAATTGGAGGCTTTTTTTTTAAAAGAAAACAATATGTTACTGGTAATGTCTTTAGATTCCACAAGATAAAGTGGAATGTACAAAATTGTGTTAATTGCTTAATGGATAATTGCTCAAATTGTCCATTGACGATATAATTTGTGCAATTATAAGTTTAACGGAAAGGCAGCTATTGCTATGTTGAGCCAATTACATTGGTTTCCTTCAGTTTTATTTTAACAATGAATTAATTAAAGGTGCAGTATGTAATGGTTATAAATAACATATTTTTTACATAATTGTTAAAACCGTCACCATATCTTAACAGTACGAGACAGATAATCTGCCTAAGGATTGATCTTCCTCCCCCAAGCTATTTTTGCAGTCTGAAGAAATGTGCTGCTCTCGACCAAAAACAACCAATCAGAGCCAGGAGGAGGATCTTAGTGCTATCACTCAACCTCATGTACTCGCTGCTAAATGTGCTAATGGCAGAGAAACATCTTACTGTTACAGAAAAACCATTTTACCCGCAGCCATCGGTAGCTATGCTAACTAGCCTGAGTACTCAACAGAATCTGCTGGTAAAAGCTGGCAGCACCACAGGACACTGTGAATGACAGCGCTAACCCCCACCTCTGGGCTCTGACTGGATGTTCTAGTTAGCACTGGGAGAAGGCAGAGGAGCTAGATTTTTTTCACTGATTCTCTGCCTCATACCATGACATGGTGACAGCTTCAACAAATATGTAAAAAAATAGTTTTTATAAAAGTTTCATAATGCACCTTTAAAGTGTTGCTCTTCTGGCTTCAGCCACATTGAGATAGAATGACAGTTTTCACCTGCATTTTCAGGGGTCTGCAATCTGCAACTCCGGAGAACCAAATGGCTCTGTGGCTTACTTAACTTATGAAATATTGACCTGCTATTTATTTATTTGTACTGTGCCTCAATGAAAAAGAACTGCTCCACCCCCTGCCGGTAAACCTAGTCTAGAACCGCCACTGTCAAACAACTTAAATGATGTAAAGATAAGACTCACATAGTCCTTGAGTTGTCATTATATAAAATATTCTTATTTCAGGTGAGTCTACTCTTAGCAGCATTGCCATGATAAGAGTAGAAAATCTGTTATCACCGTCTCAGGTGACTCAGTATGGTCTCCAAACAGCTTCAGCAGCAACCATGTTTGTTGGTGAGCTACTGTGGCTGGATTCCACCTCCACACCCACTCCCTCATTCTGATTGGGCAAAGAAGGGTGTAGAAGAGAAGAACCTGTGGATGCAGTGGTACAAGGCGGGAGGATACGAGGTGGAGAATGTGAGTCACTGCTGCCTCCTCCCCCAGCCATCATAGAGAACTGGTATGAGCCGGTGGTGGCTGAGTAGTACAGGTGGTATGGAGATGAAGTAGACTGGAACGGCCCATTCTGAGCTTGGTGAGGGGTGTTTGCAGGATACGGTGGAGGCAAATATGTATGGTACCGTCCTGTTTGGGTGGTTGCCATGGCTGTCGCCATAGTGATGCTGATGGCACCATTAGAGACTGGATTATGGGTTGGGGTGTATGTGAATGCAGCTCCTGTAGGAGGATAGTGCACCCGAGGGTTAGAGAAACGAGAGTCGGGCAGGGAGGGAAGGGAGCTAAAAGGCCGCTCCAAAGCCATCCTGGGGTCACCAAAGGGTGTAAGGTCAGGACCTGAGGGAAAAGAAATGTCATAGATTATCATCTGGTTGACTCTCATATATGCTCATGGTGTATGTTGATGTTTTACCTGTGAGTCTTGAGGACAGGTCACCAAGAGAAGAGCGACCAGGTGAAAGTGGAGCAGTTGTGTGAACAGTAGGAGTAGTTATCTGGCCAAGGTAGGGATAAGACTGATCATAGGACCAGGATGGAGAAGACTGTATCTGTCTGGAATCTGAGACAAACAGAAATGAATTAAATGGTTTAAACAACAGAGTTGGATGATATCAGAATAAGAGAAAATATTCTTGAATAGTATAATATCAATGTGATTCATTAAAAAAAAAAAATCTTTTCCATCAACATGATGTCCATATCCCTCAGGATTAGCATCTTTAGCCACTAACTAAATATTTAAAATTTCATTGTGCTTTCGTTTGTGTACAATGACAATAAAAGGAATTCTGATTCTAACATCTACATAATGTTTGGGCTCAAAGTGACTAAAGGTCATTTCAAGTCAGCATGGCTCTCCTGAAAATATATAATGTACCAAATATTGCATCAAACCACTCCTTATTAATTGTGTTTGTGATTGCACTCATTAACATTGTGACAATGAGTTTGACTGGATATTGTGCAGTCTTTCCTTCTGAGTGTTATTCTCACAATATTTGAATTTTTAACCATTTTTGGACTTCATTAGCAACTATTATTATACAGGCTTGAATTATAGCAGAATTCTAAAAAAAAATAGAGGTCTGCAATTAGACTCTTATGCCAGAGGTTCCCAAACTGTGGGGCGCGCCCCCTAGGGGGGGTGCCGTGTCATTGCAGCCCCCGCGGGAAGCCGTCTGGATGAAAAAAAAAAACATGAACACTGTATGCGCTGGGTTTTTACCTTAGAATGGCCAACTCTCTGTTATTCCTATGCCAATTTGATACAGTAGAGGCTTCCTCACTTCCCATATTTGTGTCCTCTGTCACTTTTATCAGCAGTTAAAACTGTTTAATCCGTTGTTAACATGTTGTAACCTGTTTTTCCGAGCCACCTTTAAACGCAACATGAGCGCTAAGACGCTCGCGCTGGGTTTCCACCTGTGAAGGAGACCTGCTGCTGCTGGGCGGAGCTACGTAGGTTTGTGTTAGAATCACGGCAGCAAACCAGCAAAACGCAAAGAACTTTTCACAGAAGAAAAAGTTTGGGAACTACTGTCTTATGGTATCTCTCCATCCGTGTATTCAGTGGGGAGGCTGTGTCTCAGAATGAAGAACAGTCATCTTGAAATCGAGAACTTGGTACCTTGACTGAATTTCATAGCATGTGTTTATGGTCAAGGCACATAAGTGGCTTACTAATCTGGACTGTTTTTTTTTTTTTTCGCCGCTACCATCTGGTTGGAAAAAAGCCCAAAATGTTTATAACAACGTCTTAGCAGCAGAATCCCATGAAGATGATCCAGATACATTTTTAGTCTTTCGAACACCTGAATAGTGGTATCCAAAAGATCCATAGATACAGTGAGCCCTCACCTATTTGCAGTTTAATATTCATGGATTCACCTATTTGCGGAAATTTAGACTTCTGTTGAATGTGACTCCAAATTATTTGCAGAAAATCTTCTTAATCAAATAGTCAAAAGAAAATGCAGCTTGGAAAGCTGAAATAACTAGGTGTAATGTGACCTAATTTGCGTTTGGCTGCCTTTTGCAAAGCAGTCAATCCAGCCATTTTTATTTTCATTGGGACTAATTGGCTGGTCTCCTTTGTAGCAGAGATAAGAAAAAACATGGATATTAGCTTCTGTGGAAGAGTTATGACGGTTTTCATTGTGTGTATTAATGCACAATAAGGTATATTTGGTGTTTGAGCAATTGTATTAGGCAGTCACACACATTTTTATAGGAGGTCTCAAGTATTCACAGATTTAATCTATCTGGTTGTGGTCTCATCCCTGCAAATATCAGGGTCTGCATTAATGTTTGCTATTTTGTTTGGATTAAAGCACAATTATTTGTCCTGATTACAGAGAAGTCACTGCAAATATTCTGGGAATTATAGTTGTTTTCAGATATCCTGGTGATCAATTGTATAGAAGAAGCACCTCGCCATGCAGTCAGGAATAACAAATTGGAAAAGCCTTCAAACAAACAAATCTTTTATGGAAGTAGAATAACTTCAATCTGAATATTTTCAGATCCAATCTTTAGTTTGATGAAGTGCTGGAGTGCACACTCAGTTTTACTGTCTTACCAGCTGTTAGTCCAGAGTGTGGAGGGCTAGAAAATGTTGCCGGAGTGAGGACTGCAGATTGGTGGCTGTTTACAGATTGCTGATGATGATGATTATGAGGAGGCGTTACTCTGATAGAGCTCCTTCTCAGCTGTTCCAGCTCTGTAAGCCTATCAGAGAAAGCCAGTGAGCCAGGTTTGACCTCATCCAGCTTCTGACGATGACCTGGAGGCCAAAACACGAAGTTTCTCTTTTTAGATCAGTCAACAAAACAAGGTTCACTTGTAATCTGACACAGTACTGTTTTTTTTCTCTCGATATAACCTGTAACTCTTTAAACTACATGTTAGTGATACAGCATTAATGCTGTGAAAAAATATAATTTAGTATTCAAACATACTTACATTTGTGTAGGTACATTTTAAGTATACTAAGTATTAAGTATATTACATATAAATACAAAAATACACTAACAGCATGCTTGTACCAATTTTAAGATAACTTTAAACACACTTATTATAATTGTACCAAAATACACTTTTAAGAAATATATTAAAGTATACTTTAAGTGAACAAAATATGTATTTGCTCAGGTTGACATTATGTGGTTTGTTGAGGTGAGGACGCGGATGCAGGCAGGCCCAGGATGTATGTGAAAATGATGAATTTCAAAGGCACGGAACAACGGAGAACTGCACGGGGAAAACAGGCATCACACGACAAGATTTGACATAAGACGACCAACGACATTAAACAAGGATCCGACAAGAGACAAAGACAACAGGTGGGTTTAAATACACAGGGAGGGTAATCAGAAAAACTAGACACAGCTGGGAGCAATCAACGGGGCAGAGACTCAGGGAACTGGATAACAAATAAACACAGAAACTCAAAAAATAAACACACAGAAACACGGATCATGACACAAGTGAACCAATGAAACAATATGCTTTTAAAGATATTTTGTGTATTTTAAAATATATCCTCAAAATAGATTTAAAAAAAATTGTACTTAAAGCTTTAATTTACATCTCACTGTATACTTTAGCTAATGAAGTATGCCTTTTTAGGTGCCTTAATCTTTTACTATGTTGTTAAAATGGCAAAGAATAAAAGAAAACTAGAAAATTCCTACAGAAATTTTAAGGGGCCTGCCAACTGTGCCCATCACTTTAAACCCAGCGTTTCAAATTTGACATGAAAAATAGATATATGCAGGTCTGACATAATTATCTCACCACTACAACACAGTAACTGTAAATATTGTCAGGTATATTATGACAATATGAGTCACCATTGAAAAGCAAAGTCAGACGACTATAAGCTTCGCACATGTGGTTCTCACTCATGGTCCAAAATACAAAACATGAAGAAAGTTAGTAATAGTTAATTTCTAAAAACAATTTCAATTTTCATAGTAAAGATTTTAATTTACACTCAGAAATTCAGACAAGTAATAATTTTATGTAAGCAAAACATGAATAGTCACAGGAAATATGTATTCTTCCCACAATACATTGTGAGATCTGATTGCTGTGGGAATACTCTCTGCCTCTGTCTAGGACCCGTTGCTATGGTAATTAATGATCTGCACTTGGGCTGGCTCTCTCGTCAGATAGTCAGGTTTCTATACTTGTGAGACACCCAGCGTTGGACTCCAGGACCCTGACAAAAAACCATAAGCCCTAGGAAAATTTTGAAAACATTTTACAGGAGCAGGCATGTGTATCTATGTCATGACCAACTTTGAGATCAATAGGCCGCTATTTGTGCCTGTGAGGGGGAGTTAAACAGAGTTTTGGAGTCAGACCTCCACTGTCCTGTGTGTGTGTTTCAGAGAGAAATCTTAGTGATGCTGTGAGTTCCTCAGACTCAAGTTTTTTTGTTTTTCTCAATTTATGTGGTCATTTTTACACAGAATCCCAATAAAAATAATAGTTCCAATGCCGGGATCGAGCCGCACATTTTGATACCACTTTTGTGGGGTTTCTCGCAGCGGTACGAGCCACATTAACGGTAACGGAAGAATAATTAATTATATTTATAATAATAATAATAAAGAGACATTCTATTAGGTGAAGAACAGTAGGTGTCTGCCATGCAATGCATGGAGGCAGTGACTGACAAGTCAGTCACTGCTCTCCCTATGCATTGCTATGGCATGCCCCAATAAATAAAGAGACATTCTATTGGGTGTAGAACAATAGGTGCCTGCCATGCAATGCATGGAGGCAGTGACTGACCTGCGAAGCAGGTCAGTCACTGCTCTCCCTATGCATTGCTTATGGCAGGCCCCAATTAATAATCCTGATAGTGGAACTTAGTGTAATGTTGTTTAACAAAGTAAATAATGTGTCCATGCCTCAAAACATCAAACAATGAAAGTTTAGTGACAGCGATTCTACAACAAAAACAAATGTAAATGTATCAGGTATCTTCAGTTTTACATCTCTCTGAATATGATCTGTTGTTTTCAGCTGTTTAGCTAAAACACAAAAGCTATTTTTACTTAATCCATTTTCAGATATATGACGTATTAGTGAATGGCATTAGTTCCAGTTCATACTTCCGACCAGATGGTGGCGGTAATGCACACTTTCTTTCTTTTTTTTTATTATTATTATTATTTTTTTAGGAAAGCGCCATAAAAAGAACAGTATCACCGTGAAGCCAGGGAAGATAAGGGATGCTGTAGTATATGTAGTGGATCTATTTGCTTTAGCGGAGCCACTCCCCTTTTTGTTGAGTTGCCTTCTATGTTATTCGCCTGCGCATTGATATGTTGTATTCAAGGCTGAGTGAAGATCAGTAAAGTTCATGCTGCATCTACGAGGTGAATCTCTTTATTTAATTATACTATGTTGGAGTAAAGACACAACAAATTGGCGACGAGTAATCTGGACCCTGAACAACTGCGAGACATGAACTTTTCTTTTTCCGGAGGGACGGAGAAAAGGACGAAATAAAGCAGGAGACAAAACGAAACCTAGCAAAGCATCCGTGAGTAACAGTGCATAGCACACAGTGAAAAGATACACGGATAATATCTGGATTTCATGTACAAAATGGCTTGCGTTGGAAAAGTAGAGGAGTTTGATAGTTCAAGTGGAGACTGGGAATCATACATAGAGCGAGTGGAGTTGTACTGCGACGCTAATGATATCGAGGATGAGAAAAAAAGTTCCGTCCTCCTCAGTCTAATGGGAGCTAAAACTTACAGTCTATTCCGTAACCTCCTGAGCCCTGCCAAACCGTCGAGCAAGTCATATAAAGACATTGTTGATACGTTGCAGAAGCACTTGAATCCCGCACCGCTAGTGATAGCAGAAAGATTCAGATTTCATAAGAGGAATCAAACGAAAGATGAAAGCATATCTGAGTATATGGCCGAACTGCGCAAACTCTCGCAGCATTGTGACTTTAAAACGGGACTTGATGATGCCTTGAGAGATCGACTAGTATGTGGCATGCACTGTACAAGCACACAAAAAAGACTACTGTCCGAAAAAGAGCTAGATTTGAAGAAAGCACTCGAGCTAGCCATCTCCATGGAAACAGCAGCTAAGGGTGCGTCAGAGCTACAGAAGAAAAGCTTAGAAAACGAAGTGCATCAAATGTCCTTGAATAGGAAAAAGCAGAACTGCTATAGGTGTGGTAAATCCTCACACAATGCAAACGACTGCTGGTTCAAAGACAAAACATGCAGGAAATGCCACAAACAAGGTCACATAGAAAGAGCATGCAAATCAGACCAAATAAATACCCAAAGAGAAAAATCTGGAAAGAACAAAGGGTTCAAACCTAAATCAAAGGTCAAAGCAACTGAAATGCACAAAGTTACAGAACATTCTGACAACACAAATAGCAGTGAAGACGATGACCTGTCATGCTTAGAACTGCATAGCATAACCGAAGAAGACAGAAAAATCATATGGGTCACAACGACAGTGTCTGGAGTGAAACTAAAGATGGAACTGGACACAGGTTCAGCTTTGTCAGTGATCTCTGAAACCGATTATGACAGACTGTTCTCCCACTTACCACTGAAAAAGACATCAGTGATTCTGAAAACTTACACAGGTGAAAAAGTGTCACCAAAAGGGAAACTTAAAGTGAATGTGGTCTATGGTGACCAAACACACAAGCTAGAGCTCTATGTCCTGAAAACCACAGGGCCAGCACTACTAGGACGTGAATGGCTGAGAAGAATTCAGCTTGACTGGAATGCAATAAAAGCCCTGAATATCTCAACAGACCTCAAGAGCTCCACCCATAGGCCTGAGGAGAGATTGTCACAGTTATTGGAGGCTAATGCACATGTGTTCGAGAAAGGCATTGGTAAACTAAAACACATTAAGGCAAAGATTGAACTTGACAAAGATGCCAACCCAAGATTCCACAAAGCGCGCCCGGTGCCGTATGCCCTGCGTCCTAAGATAGACGCCGAACTACAAAATTTGGAGGCATCAGGCATTCTCTCAAAAGTTGACTGGAGTGACTGGGCTACACCCATTGTTCCAGTAATGAAGAAAGGAAAAAGTGAAGTGCGTATATGTGGAGACTTCAAAGTGAGCATCAACCCGGTGCTGCGCACAGTGCAGTACCCCCTGCCACGAATAGAGGACATCTTCTCATCATTGGCTGGTGGGAAAAAGTTTTCAAAGATTGACTTGTCACAGGCATATCTCCAGATGGAAGTGGAGGAGTCAAGCAAAAAGTTCCTAACCATCAACACGCATAAGGGACTTTACCAATACAATCGTCTTGTGTTTGGTGTTGCTTCAGCTCCAGCCATCTGGCAAAGAGCCATGGATCAGGTGCTCCAAGACATACCTGGAACACAATGCTACCTGGATGATATTATCATAACAGGAAAAGATGATGATGATCATTTCCAAAACCTGAGCAAAGTACTCACCAGGCTGAATGAGTATGGCCTACGGGCAAAGAGAGAAAAATGTGAGTTTTTCAAAAGTGAAATCTCATACTGCGGACATGTCATTGACAAGCACGGCTTGCACAAGTCACAAGAGAAAATTGAGGCAGTGCTGAAGGCACCTAAACCTGAAAATGTGTCACAACTCAGATCGTACTTGGGTCTCGTTAACTATTACCACAAGTTTCTGCCAAACCTTGCCTCAGTGCTGTACCCACTAAATGCGCTGCTACAGACAGGAGTGGAATGGAAATGGTGTGAAAAATGTGAGAAGGCCTTCACAGAAACAAAAAGACTAATTACATCTGACGAGCTACTTACCCACTACGATCCGTCCAGACCCATCCGTCTGGCATGTGACGCGTCCCCGTATGGTATTGGCGCAGTCCTGTCGCACACGATGGATAATGGACTTGAACGCCCAATTGCATTCGCTTCAAGGTCGCTGTCTAGTGCTGAGCGCAATTATGCACAGATAGACAGGGAAGCCCTTAGTCTAGTCTGGGGTATCAAAAAGTTTCATCATTACCTTTATGGTCGAAGGTTTACTTTAGTGACAGATCATCAGCCCCTAGTGTCAATATTCAACCCACGAAAAGGAGTCCCAGTGATGTCAGCTGCGCGACTACAACGATGGGCCCTGTTCTTAGGAGCACACTCATATGACATCGAGTTCAAGGGGACTAAACAACACTGCAATGCCGATGGGTTGTCACGCCTCCCACTGTCAACTTCTGTGGAGGAACCGGCATCAAAAGGTGACCCGGCAGAAATGTTCCACACAACACTGATAGACCAGCTGCCAGTTACGAATGCCATGATAAGAAAAGAAACGCGGAATGATCCAGCACTTTCCAAGGTGTATGACATCACAGTACAAGGCTGGCCTGCCCATGGGAATCCATGCTTTCCTGAGTTTTCAGCAAGACGTGATCAGCTGTCAGTCTGCCAGGGAACCTTGATGTGTGGATCACGGGTGGTAGTGCCGTCCAAGCTTCGCACCAGAGTGTTGGACAGTCTGCATGAGGCTCATGTAGGTACGGTGAAGATGAAAAGTCTGGCCCGTAGCTATGTATGGTGGCCAGGGATAGATAAACAGATTGAGGACATCACCAAAACCTGTCCAGGATGCCTAAGCGTTCAAAATGCACCACCACAGGCTCCTTTAATTACATCCGTGGGAATGGCCATCTGCACCTTGGCAGAGAGTGCACATTGATTTTGCTGGTCCGTTCATGGACTCTATGTTTCTCATAGCTGTGGACGCTCACTCAAAATGGCCAGAAGTAGTCCCAATGAAATCAACAACATCAGAAAAGACCATCTCTGTTTTGAGAACCATCTTCGCCAGGAATGGCCTGCCTGAGCAAATTGTGAGTGACAATGGCCCACAGTATACTTCTGAAGAATTCCAAGATTTCATGAAAAAGAATGGTATCAAGCATTTCAAGTCAGCACCTCACCATCCTGCAACAAACGGGTTAGCAGAACGGTTCGTACAAACATTTAAAAAGGCCATGAAAGCAATGACAAGAGACGACATCTCTATTCAACACAAAATTGACAATTTCCTCCTGGTGTACCGGAATTCTGTACATGCAACGACTAATCAGTCACCTGCACTGCTGTTTATGAATAGACAGCTCAGATCTCGCATTGACCTTCTGAAGCCGAACCTGAGGAGAGAAGTGCAGAACAAACAGTTCAGCAACTTTGCACGTGAACCGCCAAGGAGTTTCGATGTGGGTCAGCAGGTCCTGGCACGTGACTACCGAGGGGAAAAATGGACGCCTGGAAAGATAATCACTCGGAGCGGCCCTCTGATGTACGAGGTGGACACTGGAGAGCATACCTGGAGACGTCATGTGGATCAGCTGTTGAATGCTCAACCAAAGACACCAGAGCAACCAGCATGTCCACCTGGTCCTGAAACCAACTCTGAACCCAGTACAGTGACACCCCCAGTTGCTGAGGACATGCCCCCTACCGAGAGCACTCCACAGGCTCCTAGACGTAACCCTGAACGACTCAGGGCACCCCCTAAAAGATTGGATTTATGAGTTCACTTGTGGGACTTCTGTTTAAAAAAAAAAAACTGAGGGTTCAATGTGTGTTACCTGGTTAGCGCATTGTGTTTAATATATTGGAAATGTTTCATGTTACTTATAGCGTAGCGCATTACTCTAAAAGGGGAGGAGTGTAGTATATGTAGTGGATCTATTTGCTTTAGCGGAGCCACTCCCCTTTTTGTTGAGTTGCCTTTTATGTTATTCGCCTGCGCATTGATATGTTGTATTCAAGGCTGAGTGAAGATCAGTAAAGTTCATGCTGCATCTACGAGGTGAATCTCTTTATTTAATTATACTATGTTGGAGTAAAGACACAACAGATGCTCTTTAAATTTGCCATTTTTACTCGCATAATATTACCTTAAAAGTAGAGAGAGCCTTGATAATAGTTAATAGTTTTGGTAAATTCAAGCTGGTGACGTCCTAGACAACATAACTGGACAAGAACTGGATGGAAACGAAATGTGGGTCATGAAAGGAGCTCGAAGATGCGAAGGCGGCTAACGTGTTGCTAGCTGGTGGTAAGTTTGCTTCAAAGTACTTATTATCTTCGTCTAATTATAAACAGTGCAGTACATATAAACTTAAATT
This sequence comes from Poecilia mexicana, assembly GCF_051168715.1. NCBI lineage: Eukaryota > Metazoa > Chordata > Actinopteri > Cyprinodontiformes > Poeciliidae > Poecilia > Poecilia mexicana. The sequence goes on from NW_028263371.1 coordinate 34,326,562, forward strand.
TGTTTGAGAAATAGTCATTTTTTCAATTTTATTATTATTATTATTATTATTATTATTATTATTATAACAATCATTCAACTTCAGGGTTATAACCATAGACACCATATACTAGACGCCTCATGGAGCGCTGAGTCGTACGTAACAGCGTCCGCCATCTTGAATGTGGCAGCAGAGCGATCGGAGCTCCTTAACTCCTTAACTCCTGTGCTGTGTGGACTTGTTTCAACCGTTTTACGAAACAAACATTAGGATTACCTTCCCCAGGTAAGGATGAAAGATCAGAATTACTTGACTTTGCAGCCAGAAATTTGCTTTTAAACAACCGAAAAATATTTCCTATGTAGTTTAATTGGCCCGACATAACCGCTGATTGTTAGCTTAGCAGCTAACGTTTTCATACTGTTTTCTAATGAGAGAGCTGATGAAAAACTGCTGTTAGAGGAGAAGTTAATTAAAAACCAGAGGATTTAGTGAGGAAAGATCAGTCTGGATCAGAGCTGGAGCTGCTGTTCTTCAGTCTGTTTCCAGCTCAGCCTCACCATGTTGATATTTAGCTATGAAGATGCTACGAGTCAGAGCCCAACATGCTGAAAATGTATTTTTCTGAATATGAAGGAAACATATATGTATTTTCTATTACATGTTTAGATCATTTCTCTTTTTATCCTTGGCTTTAGCCTGTGAACCAGGACGTCTCAGAAGTCATTGGAGTTCTCCCAGTGAGACCAGCAGACTGAAACCCTGCCTGTATAATAAATCAATGTTTTTTTCTTTCACTTTTTGTGTATTTTTAAATACCTCAATCTGAAGTATTAGTGTATTAATGTAGCTTATGTAATGAAATAAGAATGATTTACTCTGTTAGAATTATTTTCACTCTGTGCTGTCAATAGCAGAGTTGACAGCAAACGTTGTCAAAAAAGATATTTTTCTCTGGAAAAAAGTAAAGTTGTTTGACAATGACTGATTTATAAATCAAAAGTCATTTCTCATTGTATAAAAAATAAATACAAGAAAATCATTTGTTTCTTGTCCTGAAATGTTAAATGTACATTACATTATGGAATTATGTAAATATCAAATCAATCAATCAAATTTTATTTGTATAGCACATTTCAGCAGCAAAGCATTTCAAAGTGCTTTACATAATTAAAAACAGCACGTGACGTTGATTAAACAGTGAGAAAGACATTTTGAAAAAGATTAAAAAAGATAAAAACATTAAAATCCGCACCCTTTTTAGGACTTCAGTTAAATGTCATTTAACTGGGGCTCTAACCCTCTGGGACTTAAGTGAAAAACACCGTTTGACAAGGACTCTAACCTCTAGGTTTTTAGTTGAAACGCCGTCAACTGGGACTCTAAACCCAGTAGGACTTTAGTTAAACGTCATTTAACAAGGATTCTCACACCCCTGGATATAGATTCGTTGAATTGGGACGTTTTCCGGGGGGCTTTACATAGACGGTGTGAAAGAGAAATAAAAAGAAGTTAATAACTAGATGAAAAGTAAAGATAAAAACATTAAAAAACATCAAAGACATTAAAACCCACATTCTAACCCTAATTCAGCCATAAGCAGCTCTAAACAGGTGGTTTTAAGGTGAGATTTAAAGGCTCTCAGTGTTTCAGCTGTTTTCCAGTTTTCTGGAAGTTTGTTCCAAATCTGTGGTGCATAGAAACTGAATGCTGCTTCTCCTCATTTGGTTCTGGTTCTGGGGATGCAGAGCAGAACCAGAAGATCTGAGGGGTCTAGACGGTTGGTACAGCAATAACAGATCTTTAATGTATTGTGGTGCTAAACCATTCAGTGATTTATAAACTAACAGTATTTTAAAGTCTATTCTCTGAGCTACAGGGAGCCAGTGTAGGGACTTTAAAACTGGAGTTATGTGCTCTATCTTCCTGGTTTTAGTGAGAACGTGAGCAGCAGCTTCTGGATCAGCTGCAGCTGTTTGATTGATTTATTAGTCAGACCTGTGAAGACGCTGTTGCAGTAATCAATGTGGCTAAAGATAAACACATGGATGAGTTTCTCTAGATCGTGCTGAGACATCAGTCCTCTAATCCTGGAGATGTTCTTCAGGTGATAGAAGGCCGACTTTGTGACTGTCTAAATGTGGCTCTGAAGGTTCAGGTCAGAGGTCATCACTACTCCCAGGTTTCGGGCTGATCGCTGGTTTTCAGTTGTAATAACTGAAGCTGCGCATTGATTCTAGTTCGCTCCTCTTTAGGTCCAAAGATAATAACTTCAGTTTTGTTTCTGTTCAGCTGGAGAAAGTTTTGTCTCATCCACACATTTATCTGTTCTAAGCATCTATTCAGTGATTGGATGGGGTCAGAGTCACCTGGTGACATCGTGATGTAAAGCTGTGTATCATCCGCGTAGTTATGGTAGCTGAGCTTATTTCCTGTTATAACCTGAGCCAGTGGGAGCATATAAATATTGAATAGAAGGGGTCCTAGGATTGAACCTTGGGGTACACCACATGTGACCTTTGACCTCTCTGATGAGAAGTTTCTGATTAAAACAAAGAAATCCCAGTTTTTTATGTAAGATTCAAACCAGCTGAGCACTGGACCGTAGAGTCCGACCCAACTCTCCAGTCGATTCAGTGAAATGTCATGGTCAACAGTGTCAAAAGCTGCACTGAGGTCCAACAGAACCAGCACTGTGGTTCTCCCATAGTCTGTATTTATATGGATGTCATTGAACACTTTGACTAGGCCGTCTGCGTGCTGTGATGAGAACAAAAACCAGACTGGAAGGAGTCAAAGCAATTCATTATTGTTAGGAAGTTATTTAATTGTTTAAAAACTGCTTTTTCAATAACTTTGGTGATGAATGGGAGGTTGGAGATCGGCCTGTAATTCTGCAGTAGTGATTTGTCTAGATTGTTCATTTTTATCAGTGGCTTGATAACTGCTGTTTTCAAAGCCTGGGGGAAAACACCTGAAGAGAGCGATGAGTTTACTATTTGGATCAGATCAGTGGTGGGAAGTAATGAAGTACAAGTACTTCGTTACTGTACTTAAGTACATTTTTCGTGTATCTGTACTTTACTTAAGTAGATTTAATAATGGGTACTTTCTACTTTTACTCCACTAGATTTTACAGTAAGTATCAATGACAGATATTAACACAAAATACTTTGTCGAATGGCAATTTCTTAAGTTCGGTCCATTTACCTGTACTAGCTTACTGGCACATATTCCACATTCAATATGGCGGACGCTGTGACGTATCGCAGCAACAGGCCGACCTGCTCCATGAGGCGTCTACGTATTAATGTCTATGGTTATAACAGCTTGGAGGCTCTGCGTGTTGCAACTTAGTATAGTTTTCTCCCTAAACTTAACCTGGTTTTAATTAAACTCAGTATGCCAAAGAGACTTCAATATTATGAGGCTTTTGTTTATAACTTGTTCGTCATTGTTTTTGTCTTCAACATATTTTTACAATAAGCATGATTTGATTTAAAAATAATTTGACTGAATTTATTCCCCTTGTTAATCTACCATTTCTCATGCATTTTATTCATTGTTGGCTTTCAGGGCCCTGTGATGGACTGGTGACCTGTCCATGGTGAACCCTGCCTCTCATCTGATGGCTGCTGGAGATGGGCACCACCAGCCCCCCTCACCACCCTCAATCCATTTTCAGATATATATGATGTATTATATCTGAAAATGGATCAGTGTGTTCAGATCATGGATGGAAAGCTTTTAAGGTAATTTGTCTCTCTTAAGTCCACACTTAAAAAAACGTAATTGTTAATACCAGGATCCACTGGCTCTATGATATTTCTGATGACTTTTTTCTACTTTAACATAAACAGGCAAAGAAGTCACCCAGAAATGTTTTTCCACTTTCCATTTGGTCCCAATCATCATCAGTTCTGATGATGCCACATACATAGTGAGTTCACAACGTCTTAAAACTGTAAGTCGTACTTTTCTCTTTGCTGTTTTTATGTACTCTTTAAAATACAAGTGCTTTCTCAGTTTAATTGCCTTACTGTTTTATTTTTATTTTTATAGGTCTCTGTAAAGTTCAGTGAATGGTTCTGTCGTTGATCCTCACTGTTCTTAGGAAGGAGAAATCTCAGTTTGTCTGCAGTAATACTGGAATACTGTGACATTGTATTAAAACAATACTCTGTTCTCCTTGGTGAAATATTTTTCACATTTCCTCTAAAGTGTACTAATGTTTTATTGTGCTAATTTTCATGAGCATGTTGTCTGTAAACTTTTAATATGCTGACAATTTGTACAATTCTCTGATAGTATATTGGCAATTAGGGCTGAAACGATTCCTCGAATGATTCGAGTACCTCGATTACTAAAATTCCTCGAGGAAAATTTACCTGCCTCGAAGCTTCCTTAATTTATGTTTTATTAGTTAGCGCACCGTGTTCCGGCCGGGACTTCATTTGCGTTGCGCGGAGCTCTCACTTCCGCCTCTGAGTTGTTGACAAAAGCTAAGTCTCAGCGGCATAAAGTCCAATCTTCAAGATTGGCCCGTGGGGATTTTATTGATTGATGATAATGCCCGACTTTTTATCGTTTTTGGGGAACCAATAAGCATCCTTAAAATGACTGGGGGAATGCCTGGAGTACGGCAGCATTTCTCCTCCGGGGCTGCTGGTTGAAAGCGAACGGCGGGAAGAGCGCTGAGGTGAGCGGATAGACTGAACAGGGCGGGCGGCTGAGTAGCTGATGCTTACCGTGTAAATGTAGCTTTACCGACGAACCGCACAATAAATTTCATATCCCGGTCTGAAGAAACGGGTGGCGGAGCGCATCGTACATGGCTGGTAGATGAGTTTCTGAGTGACCAGTGAAGGTGTCGTAAATATCCCGTATTGCTTCCCCCCGTGTTCGTCCCCCGGTCTAACGGTTCGTCAGTCCGCTGGTCTATTTCCTCCCCTCCACCCCATCTTACGTTCGTTCATTCGCCCTCTCCTCCCCACTCCAGGCGGCATTTCAAACCCAAAGCGTGACAGGTTAGGTGGCAAGGTGAGTTTAATTAATCTATTAAACTCACTGAAGATGAATACATAAACTAAAAGCTGGATTGTAGACATTTTTTATAAGCATATTTGTGAGCCTGCCTCTTTGTTATTAAATTCAATATAATTTCAGATTTTTCTATAACTTTTCTTCTGGTTAACTTAGAAAGTGAGCTATTATTGTTACAGGTTAGTTTTCTAAACTACAAAAGAGCAACTGTTAGGGATGCTCAAATATGAAAAATTGGACTGATAGTGATATCTGATAGTAACACCGGTATTATGCCAGATTTACCAATATTTCATTTTATAATTTTTTTTTATCCGATTACTCGATTAATCATAAGAATAATCGATAGATTACTCGATTACTAAAATATTCGTTTACAACAGCCCTATTGGCAATGTACTCTTGAAAAATGTGAATATATTGAATACACAATGTAATTGTTTTCACCTTGAAAGTGTGTTGTCATTGATCTTTCTGTGTACTGTAGCCTGATATGTTTGCAGTACTGTGGTGTCTATGAAGCATTAATGTACAAAGTGGCGAAGCAGAATAATAAAAGTGTTAGGTTCCGTGTTTATTTTTGAGTTTTCTGTGTTCAGTCCTGTGTTCCTGTGAGTCTCTGTCCTGTCCTCCCCGTTGATTGCTCCCCAGGTGTGTCTCGTTCCCTTAATTACCCCGTGTGTATTTAAACCCACCTGTTGTCTGTGTTCCTCGTCGGGTCCTGTCTATCGTCGTTTGTTGTCGTAGTTCGCCAGTAGAACTGTAAAGTCCTGGTTTGTCTAACGTCTCAGTTTTTGTGTTACTTGCGCTCCAGTAGAACTGTTTAGTCCTGGTAGTGTCAGCTCTCGTGTCTAGTCCTGTGATTCAGTTGCTACCGGTACTTAGCTGTGTGCTAGTTTCTGCCGTGCTGCCTGTATGGACTGCTGAGCTTTATTTTCACCATTAAATTCATTATCTTCACCATACCTGGGTTCTCAGCGTCTCTCCTCACCACTTCAACCCCCACCTCATGACAAAAAGACATTGATAAGAAACTGAAGAATGTACTTCATTAACAATTATAATAAACCAAAAGTGCAATTGTAACATACTGTAATCACGCTACTAATATATAAAATATTGAATGTTTATATACTTATAAGACATTCTAAATGTATTTTAAATGTAATTTGATCACAAAAATTGTGCACTAAAGATATACTAATCAGGCATGTTCATATTACATAAAAATATGTAAACTTGAAGCATACAAAGTATAACTTTAGTTGTTCCAATAAAGCACATGATAATACACTTAGTATACTTGAAACTGTGATTTTTTGTGATTTAATTAGTATTAAAATGCACAAAATTAATTGCTCCAAAATGACATACTTCAAGTATACTGATGATTAATGTGGATTCAAGTATGCTAAATTTAATATGCTTAGTATTTATTTTTCACCAGGGTTGTTTAAAAACAGTATGTGTGCTTTAATGTTTATGGAATGGTGATGGATTAAGCTGAGGGCTAAAGCTGACTGACTGTGTGTCCCATGATGTGTGATGCTTGTTTTTTCATGGATATTTTCAAAGTGATCCACTTTTTGTGTGATCCATGATTTTTGTCCTCATTCGTACAAGATTATAGGGTTATTATATGCTTAAACTGTTGCACGTTTATGTGTCCTGTGTTGAACCATGAGTGATGGTGATAATTTGAGGTGCCTCTTGTGTGTTATTAAAGCATTCATGTTGATGTAACTGTCAGATTCCAATGGTTTAGAACAATGTAGTCTCACATTATTTAGGATCTGTTAAAAGAGGGTTTAATAAAACATTGAATCAAGACTTTATATTTTTCTAACTTAATATTAGTTATTTTAAGTTGACAGTGTGAATAAAAATTATACAGCAATATGTGCTTCTTCAATAGATCAGGACAGTTTTCTTGTATTTATTTTGTGAAATAATATAGTTTTAAATGCAGTATTTAAACACTCATCAAACACCAAATTTCTTAATTTTAGGAGATTGGTGATCGGCTGATACTTACATGTGAAGCTAAACCTATTCCCCTATCTTGTCTAACTCAGCAAAGGTCTAATAATCAACCACTGTCCTCTTCTGCTCTCCTGTGAGAGAGGTTTGACTGACAGGCCAGCCCACCAGATCATATCTGCACGTTTGCAGTTAACAATAGTCACCCCACTGTTGTGAACTCAGCAACTTTCTTGGCATATTTAGTGACATTTCGGATAAAAAAAAAAAGAAGGTATTGGCCAAAATCGAATCGGCAGGCCAGGCTTTTTAAAGATTGGTGACAGGCGATTGGCCAAAAAACTGCGATTGATGCACCCCTACTGCAATAAATTTATGTAAGTAAGGGTTACTCACGTCGTGGCTCTCTGGGACCATCCACTGTGATTTTGATAGCTCTTTGATATGTAGCCACTTGGGGAGGGTTGGTGAACACTGTGATCGTGAGAGTGAAGCTTTTTCCTAAAGAGGACAAACAAGGAAACCATGGGGAAAGAGTAGAGACAGAAAAGGTAAAATATAAAAGTAATTTCTTTAGATTTGGTATCCACTTGTATGTAACCAGTTTCGGTAATTACATGTCATACATTTTAGAATTTAGGTTATTCATGAACACTGTTACAAGCTACAGTATACATGCAGACGCGCTGTAAGATTACAAAACAGCTTTAGAGCCTCATGTTTTATTTCAACTCCATGAGAAAATTTAATAATGGCCACAAGGTGGCACCTAAAAAGTTTATTCCTCAATTTAGTCATTTATTGTACACTATACTCTAACACAGAACATACTGAACATTCATTACTGTACAGAAACCAATCCATAGGAATATGAAAATGTAATTTGGAAAAACTATGAGTTAATTCAGAGTTTATATACAGTCTGACAGAGAGGAAGATAAATAACTGCCAAAGCCATTGTGTCTGATTTTTGGAGGAGATGAACTGAGCTCTGTCTTTGGCTTAGTGCTCAGATATTGCAAAACAAAATAATAACTGTTCTGTTTAAAAGAGGAACTATAAGAAAGACTGAAAACTTGTCACAAATGACACACACAGACTAGTGTAGCATTGAGTTCTTTAAGAACTTTGTGGATTTCATTAACTTTTTTTTTTACAAAAACTGAGTTAATTCTTTATTTTTAAATAATTATACATTTTAGGTGAACAAACCAAGCTCAAAAGGTCGCTAAGTGTTTGTTATGAAGAAAATGTATCAAACTATAACAAACTTCTCTGTTTGTTGATGTAAAAGTTTTCATTCACAGCGCTTGAAGGTTTTCACATTTTGTCACATTAAAACTTCAAACGTTGAGATATTTGTATGCTACATGCTTTGTAAGTACACACACACACACACACACACACACACACACACACACACACATATATATATATATAAAAAACCTTCTATGAAAGCTAAAAATATGATTTACAGAGTACAATTAGGGATCCTTCTGAAGTACTTGGACAATTAAATATAATATAAATGCACATCACTCTATTCTTATTTGTACATAATATTTAATGCCATAAATTATTTTTTTATAAATCCCAATAAAATCTGAAATTTTTCCAACACAGGCCGAGTTCAGCAATATAAGGAATATCAAAATGTCAGAGAATTACACAATCAGGTAATGATTTTGCTGCATATCAGAAACACATTTTGCTGTTCAACCACCTGCAGCAGCTCTGTTTTCAAGTGATTTGCAGTTGTGAAGTGATACAGACATCCAGATCTTTAACTTATATATTTGTGGCACTGTAGTAAAGCTGGGAATTCACCCACCTCAATGTTGCTTTTAACTAAAAGTGCATTACTGTTTTATTTCTGCAGCACTGTGAAATCCCTCTACAAAGTTCTGTCAGTTGTGTCTATATTTTCAAGAAGGCAAAAGACTAAGCACAGCTTTCAACATTCCTAAATGTGTGGAAGAGCAGAAGGAATTTGTGTACACAGGAGTGCTGTTTTAAATAGATAGGAAGGGACATTTGCCTGTGGCTGATTTAGAGTAACTGTGGTCCAGTGTTTCCGTTAGAGACAGAAATGGGGAGGGCGTGGCTTGGCAGAGCCAGGTTGATACTAAATGAAATGCTAGGAGGAAGTTGAATGAATGCTGTTCTTATTCACATTTACTTCCCCTATTTTATCCATTCAGCACTAAGTGCCTGTTCAAAACGTGTCCATTAAAATTCAACCATGATGAGACAAGAAGAACCACAGACTCTCCCTAGTATTTCACGTTCTGTGTCATGTATCCATACCTCTCCCGCTGCGGCCGACAAATCGCAGGTCATTGAATCGGGCCACTTGATTCTTGATGACCGCGGTGGCATTGCGAAGCTCTGCTGAATAGTTCTCATCATTTCCAGCCATCACAGTTACCAAAGTACCATCAGGAATATCGCCCAGGGTCACTAACTGGACAAACATCAAACAAAATTATGACAGTCTAGAAACTTTTGTCTTGTTAGACCCTAATACAAAATAAAATGAAATTATTTTTTAGCTTTTTATACCATTTTATTCTACTTACTGGAAAATGGATAAAAGTTCTGAAAGTTAAAACTTAGAGGTTAACATTATAATGTTATTAATGAAACCTTTGGTTCTTATTGTTCACACATTATCTCTGCTTAAATGTATCACAGCATTTACACAGATACTTCAGTTCTGCGGGTCCTACTTGGTACAGACTGACGCATCTATAAGTCTCTTGAAGTCAACCAAAAGTATTAAGGGGGAGTAATTTCCAGAGTGCCATTGTATAGCACAATCAAGTAACAATGTTAACTTCAGCTCTTTAAAAAAATGCTATACACTTCGAAAGTAATTAAAAAGAAATTTCGCCTTGTAATTTAACGCCTTGAAATTTGGTCTCTATTACTTTAAAAACTCCTGCTCTTTCTGAAACTCTGCCTTCATGAAGTCATCACAAAATGGCTCCTCAATTAACCCTGTAATTAGAAAGTTAATATTAATCCTCTGTGTTGGTCAGACCAACACATGGTGTGACCAACATGTCACACCATGTGTTGGTCTGTCATGGTGTCTGTCACACCAACACAAAGCAATGCATAATTGTGAAGAGGATGGAAAATAACGATGTAGCGAAGCAACAGCCAACAGGATTGTGGTAACTCTGGAGGAACTGCGGAGAATTACCGCTCAGATGGAGAAATGGCAAACATGTGGAGGAAGGTGCTATGGTCAGATGGGATCAAAATTGAATTGTTGACAACATGTAAAGAAAAACTAACACTTTACATCACCCTGAATACACCAGCTTAGTGAGGGAAGCTGATCAGAGTTGACAGGAAGATGGATGGGGCTAAATCCAGTAGAAACTTGAAAGAAAAAAAGATTACAGGCTGTTGAACACCTCCAGCACCTTCCAGCAGGACAACAGATGTTAATGATAAACAGATTCATGTGTTATAGTGGCCTAGCCAAAGCCCAGCCAAATGAATTAACTCATCAAACTTTTTTTATATAGCACTTTTCATACTATCACACACTTCACAATGACGCACTGTGCCATTTTATCACATCCCGAAATCAATTAAGGTTTTGTAGTTTGGGTGGGACAAAATCCCAAAAAGTTAATGGGTGTGAATACTTTAGAAAAATTAAAACGAGGGGTTTAGAGTCCGTTCTTCTCCTTAACACCTGCTGTTATTGAGGCCCAGCAAGGCTTATTTCCATAAAAACGCTAATCTACCATTGCTGTGCAAATGTCCGGGATAGATATAGTACTATGGACGGTTTCTCTTCTCACATAGAGCTCTCTAAGCAAACAACTGCAACCTGTGTTGACTGACAAGCTGCCATTAATCTGTGAGTTAAACATTGATTGTAATGTACTTCAATAATCACATGTTGATGTTTGCATTATGAGTTGTCAAAAAAAAAATAATAAGGGCAGTAAAAGACTGAAAAATCAAGCAAAAAAATGCAGCAAAATTTTGAATGTGCAGATATCTGTAGAAAAAAATATGAAATACCTGTCTGCACTTCCATCATGTTTGTGCTATAACACACAATTAGATGGGCGCTTTTATGGGTGTGCATGAAATGTGCATTATATGTGCATTACATCCATTTTCAGTAAGACGTAGCTACAGCCACTCATTATGCTTCATAATGATGCATTATGTTCCAAATTCACAAACAAGCAGAGAAATGCATGTGGGAAGACTAATGCATAAAACTCAATAAATCAATCTGCTGTGTGTTCTGCAGCTTAGAGATGCTGTTCCACAAATGCATTGAGTCTGAAAGAGGAGAAAAGCCTCCTACCATACATTCACATGTGAGTGAATACCCTGGAAACAAATAAAACACCAGACAGTGTGCTTTCAGAATGCTGGGAATGAATGACAAGAATGAAGTGGTCATATAGGACTAAAATGTTGAAATACAGATAAAAAAATGTTTGGAGATATTATCACTTTTTTATTAGCAGTAAATTATATTAATATATTTCTGCTAAATATCACAGTTCATAAATTTAGTCCTGAAAAAAAGACTAAATATTTTGAACACAGTTCAATAAAGAATTAAATCTTTCATAAACACTTTTTCGGTTGATGTTTATGTTAATGAATGTACAGTGGATCCCCGGTTAGAGAGAACAGCTTTAGTCCGTCAATTCTGGAGATCTCCTCTAAAACAATAACTGGCTATGTTAATAGTTCAAACACTAAATATACCTTAATATTGATAGAAACAATGGAAACCACCTTAGCACTGCTGCTAATAAAGTTAACATTCACAGTCTTCCTTCTCTCCATTGGAGGGGTACAGATATTTCAAGCTTTCAAATATTTTAAATAGTAATGAATGAAAAAAGCCTCAGACTGAACTGGAAGTAGGTGGGGGTCCACTGTAAGAATTTTAACATATGAACTTCAGGTTGGAGAGTTTCTATCAGGGCAAAAAGCAAAGGCTCCAGCGCAAATACATTTCAGTGAGGGTTTACTCCTGCTGATCCAAACTCCAGCAACTAAATCTACATTTCCTTTCTTATATATATATATATATATATATATATATATATATATATATATATATATATATATATATATATGTGCAGTGCCAATCAAAAATGTTTAGTACACACCTTAAAAGCAATGGGAAGAGTCTTGTTACACCTCCAGTGAGTGGGCAGGACAGAGCAGAGGAAATTTGGGCTGTCAGTTTTTACCAGCTCTCCTGGATGATCAGAAATCACCTACAAAGATAAAAAAGGGCATCACATTTTTTGTTTTCAATTATAAATCAAAGCACTTCAATTATTGAAGAGTTTGTTGCTGTACCTCAGCCATGCCGTGGTCCGCTATGCGGAACTTGCCCATCACGGCGGCCCCTCCACCAGCCTCCTGGGCTCCTAGAGGCAAAGCCTCGGCCATTTTCCCCCCCGAGGCAAGGGAAGTGGAGGGGGGAGTGTATCGCCTACCAGGGGCTGGATCTGGGAGAAAATGAACATGGCGGTATGAGTCATACTACAGATATACACATACAATAATATTGAAAACAAATTCTTTAAAAAGGTGATTTTTTTTATTATTCAAAACATTTAGCTAACACTTTGTCAGTCATTTTTCTCTTAATTTAAAAATAACTGGATTTTAGATGGTATGAATCTGAGTTCAACTGAATTCATCTTATTTATGTAGTGCCATTTCACAACAAATGTCATCCGAAGGCACATTACAAAAAATACATTTCAGTTCAGCCACACACATTCCACTTGATCCTAATTATCAAACAGTGAATTAGGTGCAGTTTATTATTCAAAATCAATTATTGACTTGGAGCATTCACTCCTCCTGGACGAGCACGTAGTGACAGTAGACAATCTCTTGCACTGTCGTTGACTTTACAGCAATCCCTCAGCAGTAAAGTGCATGCAACGACAATGGAAAGGAAAAAGACTCCTTTATCAGGAAGAAGCCTGCAGCAGAACCAGAACCTGGCCCAGTGTGAGCAGCCGTCTGCTACGACTGACTGGGGGTTTGAGAAGACGGAGCAGGTACACCAAAAACAAACTAATGAACTGATGCAGGAGTACTTTCTATGTTAATGACATGCAACAAGTTAATAGCAGGAGAGGGAGTGAATGTAGTTGGTGACAACATTACCTCAGTTGCTGATTGGAACCCCTGTAAAGACGCCTGAAAAGTTAGTGTCATCTTTTATTGTAGAATCATAACCTCATAATATTTAGAATATTTAAATATCCCATGTTAATACATTTTTAAAACAAAAACTTTCCTCAGTCTTAAATATCAACATGCTTTTATTTTTTCCAATAAATATAACTGAAGGACTTTTATCATTCAAACTATATTGGGTCGTTCTAAGCATTGACAAACTATTACGGAGCAATTCACAATTCCCTCTTTGCCAAGGAGTGTGAATATGGTGTAACATAGATCCATATTATGAATGCCATTTAGGAAAATGCAGGAATGTTTGCAGGAAAACATTAACTCGCCTAAATTTGCTCATATCTATAGTGAGAGCTCTAAAAACTAACTAACATACAGGGGTGGATGAGGACCCAGTTAAGCTAAATGATTCATAACCCTGGCAAATTTTTTCAAATGTTTTTTCATTATAAAAAACATTGTGTGTGCGTGTGTGTGTATATATATATATATATATATATATATATATATATGTATATATATATATATATATATATTTTTTTTTTTTTCATTTATTTATTTATTTTTTCTCAGCAATCAATGAAAAATTGTTTTTGGGATTCCAACTGCTGAGCAGCTTTCTCAATTACTCAATTATTTGCACAATCTGTCTGGTGATAAGCTCCAGGTCTTTGGGTTTGGAAGGCCCCATTACCATTACCCTAATCTTTAGCTCTATGCATAGTTTAAAGTCAGGACTGGGCTGCTATGAATCATTTTCAGCTAAACCACAAATTTATCTTGCCACCATTTACAATAAGCAGGGTGCAGGTGGCATATCTATGCTGGTTATATAAAACGATGGGCTTTTTGCATTTATTTACCAAAGCTGAGTCTTTGGGTCAGCTTTAGTGTAGTGTTTGACCAAGTTACAATGAAGTGTGTGATCAAGGAACTAAAGGAAAAAGAAGTATATGTTCATGATCAAAAGCTCATAGGACAAGCAAAAATAGCACTGTTAATTTAAGAAAATGTACTGGAAAATGCCTTCAGAAATCCCAACATTTCTAAAGATTTAGCCGCAGGACAGAATAAGTCCCCCAGGAGCCTGTAAATAACTCAGTTTTAAAGTGCAAGAAGAGTTTGAGACTGATGGAATCAGAGCAGAAGAAAGAAAAGTCGCACAGATAAATTCCAGAGACTTCAGCCGCCAAATGAAAACAGACCCAGGCTGTAAATATGAAACATTTCTACTGAAATGTGTTTGCATGCAGCAGTAATGTTTCCCTTCACTTTCACTTTTAAATTATTTCCAGTAAAATGTAATAGTAATACTGCAGGTCTTGGGTGCTTTAAGCAGTAGTTGTCCCATCTGCAGAATTTTGCTTCTGCAGTCACTAAATTGTACCAATGTCTTAATTGTTCATGCTATTGTGGGAACAAGAAATATTGTTTCTACACCTGGTCCTGCAGTTTTTAATGCATTCTGCTCTTCAGCTGTGGAAGACGACGTTTCGCTGGCATTACATTTTGATTTGAAGTGTGGCTGCTTTTTTTTTTTGACATGAACTAATTTTGATTGACTGAATTTCAATCAAGACTCATCAAATACTAATTACAATATATCCTCATTACAGAATTTCTTCAGTAATATTTAAAAAATGCCTAAGTCATATGTGTAGTCCAAACATGATTGCATGTTGTTTACAGAGAGAAAAAGCAATGTTTTAAACATGGACATTCATGGCTAATTTTCTGTACTCCACATGTAATAGGACAAATACCTTTAAAAATGATTAGTGGAAACTCAAATTTTGAGTTCCTAGAATAACTCAAAATGTTATATCATGCTTATCAACATGGTATAAAATTTTCTTCTTTCTTTATTATCCAGGCTTGCAAGGAACTCTGCAGATCTAAAAGCATTGCATAAATACAAATTTTAATTAATTAAAAAGGTACACAAAATAAAATGCTAGTTTAATATATATATTTTTTGACATCTGCATTAGACTTTTAGAATTCAACCATCAAGTTGCGTTTACTTTGAATCTGCGGGACAACTTAAGATATTTTTAGAACCTAATAATTTCATCAAATGTGAGGATAGTAAAGAGAAAAGTTACTTTTTCATCTTCTACCAGAGCGTTATTAACAAAAGCAGAATTTCTTTGAACACACAGCGAATTAGACGTTGCCGTCCTCAACCGACCCTGAAGCCTTTTTCACCGTATTTGTCAGGTTTAAAATTTGGACCGAGATTTCTGGGCTCAGTTTATTGTTACTGTTTTTTCTAGCCTGGACTGATGAAGTCATAAAAAACACGTCCAGTGTTTTGGGGGGTGGCGAATGGTCAATGATGGTTATAAAGGTGTTCGCTGCCCAGTGAAGAACAAGGAGCCCGGCTGGAAGTCGTGCAGGCCTACCGTATTTTGCATCCCACAGAAACACCATCTGTGCGCCTCAGTGCCAGCAACCCGACCTCAGAGCTCTCCAGGACCTTCGCCTGCAGTCCCGCAGTTCTTTCGCACTACTCGGTACTCTTTAAGATCTGCAGAGGTGCTGGTTGTTACTTCTGGTATGTGGGTAAAATCCCAGACGCACCGGATGCGCGAGACTGCAAACCCAAAGTGGCTCAGCTCTCCAAAACAGAAAGTGGTTTGTTGAGATCTGTGATCGATTTGAGAAAAAAGTGTCGAGCAGCTGCTGTGGAGCAGAAACTGGGCTTCCCAACAACTAGGAAGTGAAAGGAGAAGTTAGATAGAAAAAGGAGATGTGCGGGTGTGAAGCAGCTGCTCTCTCTCTCTCTCTCTCTCTCTCTCTCTCTCTCTCTCTCTCTCTCTCTTCGGGCTTTTTAGTCTCTTCAACACATGAATGGCCATCCTGATGGAGACAACAAGCTTTTACCGGCATAGAGCACTATTTGCATACTGACAGCATGGCTCAGGTATTAACCAATTAGGAAGCTCATCACAGGGTTAGTCTTAATTCAACTGACCAATGAGCGTTTCGTCCGCCCGAAAAAGTTCATTTCGAACCATAGAAAATGAAAAGCTTGTTGAAAGTCAGAAATGACTACAGTGAAGTTCACTGGAGCCAGAACGTGGCCGTCACAGTGACCAGAAACAAAAAGACGTGCTTCGAAGGGCTGCGCGTCAACGGCACACTTTCAGAACTGTACGGGTCCAGCAGGGGGCAGTAGTTCATGCAAAATTTGACGAAAGGAACGACTGAAAGAAGTTATTTTAACAAATTCAGTCCGTAAAAATTACAATTCTCTATATCCTTACTTGTATTATGACTTGGTTTATTTATTTATTTATTTATTTATTTATTTATTGAATTATTTAGGAATCTTCAAAATTAAATCATGTGATAAAAGTATTTTTCCTCAACCAAGGCACATATAAATTTCTAATCTCCCTTTTATTAGTTCATACATCTAAATATCTACAGATATTTAGATGTATGAATATACCCGTCTTTATATTTATGACCTAATTCCAACAGTATGGAATTAATATCTAAATTATATTTTTTAAAGTTATTGTTATTATTAATTTCCAAATAATTCATACATATTTTAATGTTTTTACACCTTAAGCATTCTCTTTCTGCAACTATAATGTTCAGTCCTAAAATTCAGGATTTAAATGGCAACATGGGATAACTTGTAAATATTTGATTGTACTTGTCCTTTTCCTTATGACTTTTTCTTATTGCCTGGGAGTGATTGGAGGTCGTTTTGTTCTGTTGCGTTTTTTGTTTTGTTCTTTTAACTTAAGGGAATTGTATGGTTTGTTTTATATGTATCACATTGTAATTGTATGGCTATGCAATTCCTGTTAAAAAACAAAGTTTGCAAAAAAAAAATATATATTGTACTTTATTTATAAAACAAATATTCCTAAGGCTTAGACCTTAGATGAACATGACATGAATAGCTATTGCAAATATTCATATTTCTATTTTTCCTTAATTAGTTGCTTAATACTTTAAGTAGCAAAATAAATAACAACCGTTAACAAATTAACTAATATTCATACTTTCCAAAAGGATTTACTAAATTAGTTTACACGTTCCAGGCACAAACCTTAATGTATATCATTTCATAAATCAGCAAAAAGAAGTTCTTCATAATAAAGCTTTAATACATTCTTTTGAAAGCGGTTTAATTTCAGTCAGTGAACATCAGTTTTTAAGTATTGCCATAGATTTTCAGCTGGATTTAGATTCAGAATTATAATTCAAACATCTAAACCAGGCCTTGAGGTCCTGCAACTTTTAGATGGGTCTCGACTTCATCACACCTGAATCAAAATAATCCAGTTATTAGCAGGACTTTGGAGAACTTGACTGCACTATTTGATTGAAAAATGTGTTTGATCAGAGAGACAGAGAGATTGATCTCCCTGATCTAAACAAGTCTATTAAATCTTTGTTTGTATAAAGGTGAACCTTACACCAAGTCTCAAGTCTTCTGCAGCCTCCAACAAATTTTCTGCCAGAATTGTCCTGGATTTAGTTCCATCCACACAGCATAATGCTGCCACCACCATGTTTCTTGTATTGTATTGCTTTTCCGACATACAGTATATTGCTGGACTTCTTATGGCTTTCTTGTTTCTATTCTTCCAATAAGGCCATATTTATGGAGTAAAATGTGTCATATGGACAGATTCTTCTATTTAAGCTGTGGATAGTGAGCCACATTCCTGACTGGCTTCACCGTACCTTACAAAGATACAATGTTGCTATCACTATGCTCCACTCAGTTGGTATATTCATGAAGAAATGGGCAAAAAAACAAAACAAACAATCACTCTTGTTTTCCCTTAGCTGACCATCTTCTTCATGTTGCTCTGTTGTGATAAACTGCAAGCAGGATTTCTGACTTTTTTTCAACATTGTGTTTATTCATAGCACCCTTACATAAAAATAGGATTTGCAGAATGCATGATGATGGTTGTTCTGTCAGCAGATTCTCCTAGCTGAACTGTGAATCTCTGCAGCTCATCCAAAGTTATTATGAACTTCTTGGTAGCTTCTCTCCTTGGTACCAGTTTAGGCCAGAAACCAAGCAGCACTAAGTATTCTAAAAATAAATTACGCACAGCTGAATTCTACTGGCTATGATATCTGAAGGTACTTGATTTTATTTAGTGGTACTGAATTGAAAGGGGCAGAATACTACAGACTTGTATTTGTAAATAAATATTGCAGAATCATGTATTGAAAAAGGAGACTTCTGGTTATGTTGTGACTAAACTGTGAAAAGTTTATAAAATGGGTATGAATATTTTTGTTATTTCATTGCCTACCGCAAATACTTATCAGCATAAATGATTTATAATCATAAATTTGAATGAATACATAAAAAAGTGTTGTTGGTTGCTAAGAATTTTTTACTGAATTAAAGATTTAAAATCTTATGCTTAATAAGGAAATTATTAGTCAACATTACTGAAGGTTTTAATGTTGCCTAATAAAAATAATATCCAAACAACCCAGACGAGAGACGTTAAAGAAAATAAAGAAACATGACAGAGTGAGTGGTGTTGAGTTTCAGTCATCTAGCATTTCCCATAGACCAGCTCGTAATACGATCTTCCCTGCTGTCCTCTGATCCAGGATCTATACACAGCCTTAATCACCTATCAAACTTCTTGAGAATGTTACTGGCCTTTCCTTTGCTAATGCAAAAAGAGTTAAAACAATAATTTCTTTTCTTCTTTTTGTTTTTTTTTTTAACGTAAACTATCAATTATGTGATTTCGAAATTCTTTTGAGGCACCTCAGCTGATATTGCTAAACAGATGAGTCATCATCGTCTTCATCGGTGCAAAGTCAAACATTCAATTAGTCTTATTGTCACTGAACAAAGACATGACAGTGAATTTTGCAACGAAATGTACCGGCGTACACAAGAGAAATACTGAAAAAACTATGCAACTATAAAAAGAAATATACAAGTTTTACTGGCACATGTAAAAAGAAGAAAGTATATAAAATATAGTTATGTTCTATGCATTTATGTTCTGTGGTATATCTTGGGTTCTTATGGCTGCTTTGTTTACACCATGTACTGCCAACCTAGATCTCTAACACCACTTCAAGCACTAAATGCCCTCCTTCTTTTTAGCACCATTTGGTATTTTCTTAGCCCTGAGAACTATATTAAAAAAATGATTCTAGTCCAAGGGTTCCATCAAAACTTTGAGAGTCAGACTTTGTCAGGCCATTAGATCAAGCTCAATCACTTTCCATATTGTATGGGAAGAAGCCAGGACCACATTTGTTGCATATGAATTTTTTTGTTTGGTTTATTCTTTCACAGTAGTGTTAGAAATTAGACGCCATCAGCCAATCACAGTACAGACAAAGGGTGTGATGCAGTAATCAGGACTATTGCATGGAGCATGCTTCTCTGAACAAACATCAGAGAAAAAATACCAATTCTTTTAATTTATCGTCATTCCACAACATGGAAAACGAGAACAATAGTTATGATTACTTTACCAAAGAGTCCGCTGCCCGTGTGGCCTTTCCTCATCAGATACATGGCCCAGGACAGGGGGCCAGAGCTGGTGAACGTCCCTGGGTTCATGACTCGATCCTTTTCAACAGACAGAAGATAAAAGAAAATTAAAAGAAATTAAAACGTGGATGAAGAAATATTCCAGTTTTTACAGTTTATATTTGAAACAAAATGGGAGCTGCCAAAAAACACAATCTTCACTTCTACTTTTCCTCACCTTTAAAACCTGCTTTTATACCCTTTTATTCATCCCCTCACCCACTCTACCCCCTCTCTTTTACTTATCCTACATTTGTGAAACAACTAAAGAGTGGGAGGGATTATAAAAAAGGGCAAGAGGAGGGGGGAAATATCCACTGAAGCTTAATTCATTCCTTCCTTCTGTAAAGTGTAGCCCCAGGGGACAGAACTTCACTTTGCCCTTAGGCTCTTTAAGGCTGCTAATTTCATTTAGCTGTAAAAATGATTTTCTCCCTCCTTTCTCCAACCAACCCCATTTCTCTGTCACCATCTTTCTTTCACTAGTTTCAAGATCTAGTTAAAAATTGAGGACAATGCTTGAAAAACAACATATCACCCCTGCTGATGCATGCTTCATTAATCTGAAGATGGTGTGTTTTTATTATTATTTTTTATGTTTTCAAGAAGGAAGTGACTAATTGGCTTTGTTTGCTTTTAAGTGTTTTTAAATAATTTTTTAAATTGAAAATTGTAAATATGTCTTGTGGTCGCTGTATGTGAGAAGTTTGACAGTGTGTGGTTCAATAATCACGCTAGGATGAAGGGCACACATTACAAATGTTAAAGGAAGCAAAGAGCTTCAACTTCTCCAACAGAAGATTGATCAACATCCTCCATTTTTATATAGAAAGATGAATTAGATCACTTTACAATAAAGACCCTGTGTCATGGTTGGGGGTTTTGGTGAGGTGAGGGAGGACGCAGCCAAACCCAGTATGATGATGAATAATGGTTTAACGAAAAATCCAACAGAACGAAACACAGGCAGCAAGAAGTAAAACGACGGTGACACACGACGAGGAACACAGACAGCAGGTGGGACTAAATACACTGGGAGGGTAATCAGGGAACTAGACACAGCTGGGATCAATCAAGACAGGGAGGACAGGACATCACAGAGACTCACGATAAACACAGAAAAAACCCAAAAAGAAGCACAGAAAACTACTAACCCCTCGCCCCGCCCCCTCCATCAAGGGCGGCTACCAGACGCCCCAAAAAGAAAAGTCCAACAAAGAACAACCCATCAGGGTGGGTGGAGGGGTCACAGAAAGGGGGGCTAGAGTCCAGAAAACAAAAACTTGGTCCAAAGGAAAAAAAACAAAAAAAAAAAAAAACTACCCAACCAGGGTGGGCGAAGAACCAGGAGGCAAGGAGGCGGGTCCGGCGGGCGTCGCCCCTCGAAGGCTCTGGAGGGCTGGCAGAAAGGCCGGCTGAAGGCTCGGACGGAGCACAGGGAGGCTCAGGCTCGTCTGCAAACTCTGGAGGCTGCTCACCAGCAGCGGGCACGGGGAACTCTGAAACCCAAAAATAAACACAGAAAACTACGGATCACAACACCCTAGGTGAGAGGTGGTTACACCCTGGAGAGGTTTTCACCCACCCTTCAATTGTTTCACTTTCCTTCAAACCACAAACACCATTAAATGCCATTACAATCACATGTAACATGTAAACACTGGAAAAAAAATAAGTAGAATTTTTTATATTTATTGAGAAAGAGAATGCTATTAAATTTGATTGTATGGTCTCAGCAAAGATAAATTAAAATATTTTAAATTATTTAACATTTAAATGTGAGACTAAAAAGAAATTAGCTAGTTTACTTCGTAAAAGTGCAAACAATAATCTGGTTTGGTTGTGATGCATAACAACAATCTTTAATCTTTGCTTTTTGAGGTCAGTCTGTTCATAGATACACTGATTTTTGTCCCCAATTGAACCAAGTCTACTGGACAGTAAAGTCTGAAAAAGCCTTTAATGTTTTATCCTTAATGTCTGGTTGGACGCAACATCAGAGGTGGACCCATTGTGACTGGTCCGGTGGGGGGCCCAGAGACCAACGTGACCAACGAAGAAGCTGCGGAAGGCGGCTGGGGGACTGGTGGGAGCCATCAGGAAGACCTGGGGCCTCATGTATAAAGTGGCGTACGCACAAAAATCGTGCAGTGCCATATTTTATGCACAAGTCAGCATGTATAAAAATGAAGATGGAGTTAAAGTTTTCGTAAATATACACAAACTTCTGGCCTACCGTGAAAATATGTGGCAGCCATGCAAACCTTTTTTGTGGACAATGAACTACAAAGCATCAAAACTCACCTAAATACACTGAAGTCTGAGTACATTCAGTTAGTCAAGTCAAGTGAACTTTATTGTCAAAGATCTATGTAACAGGGTTAACACAGAAGTTTGAAAATGCGTTTCTCCAGTCTCCAATGTGCAATTAAACTTAACATATAAATAAGACATTGACAGTAGCCTCTCCCCCAGAACACACACACATACACACACAGTGTGCAGTAAAAACTAATATACTGATACATGAGTTTGCATTCTCTCTCTGACACATTCACTCACAACACACAGACATGTGCAATAAACACACACACACACACACACACACACACACACACACACACACACACACACACACACACGCACACACACACACACACACACACACACACACTGCAATACACTGTGCAATAAGAAGAATATATAGATGGACAATAAATACACAAACATTCACACAGGTAATGTGAGGTAAAGCAGATGCTGTATGCAAGGTGCAAAGAGTAAAGTGCAAGTGGTGTGATGAAAGAAATGTTTATGAAATGTTCTCCAGTGTCCTTGAAATTTTCATTTAGTTTACTTCAATGTGTTGATGAGTCTGATGGCTTGTGGAAAGAAGCTGTTTCCCAGTCTGTTTGTGCAACAATGCAGGCTGCGGTAGCACTTCCCTGACGGTAGTAGGGAGAACAGTTTGTGTGCTGGGTGAGTGGGGTCTCTCATTATGTTCATGTTATTTAGTTATTTAAGAACAAGAAGCATCAAACCAGATGTATTTTAATTATTTTGATATTTTATTGTTTGAATGTAAACAATAAGACTGAACATTTATCCTCAGACAATAATCTAATATGCACACAAAATAAATAAAATAAAATAAAAGGATGTGAGAACCTCACTCCAATGTAAATAGTACATTTCCTCAGTTTTTGTCTCTTAAAGATGTAACACATTGATCTGTGCACCGAAGCGCATGAAATGCATCTATGGGGTCATTTCATTCTCACTAAGAAATAAAACGGGGTTGGATCAGCAGATTCACTCCAAACAGGTCAGGTGTGATTATTTTTAAGGTGATCAAGGTGTGTATAATCACACGTATATGTGATTGTCACACGTATTCTCTAATGGAGAAGATCGCCAATGGAAGGATTCAGAGGGAGTGATTGATCAGAGATCATATTGATCTGCTAAGAAATGTTGATGATTAGCTTTTAGATTAATCCAGACTGATCATCCTGGAGCTCTGAGCAAAACTTAAAGAGCCATGCGGTACCGGTACCGGTCCAGCTGCAGCCATCCTTCAGTGGATTCGCTTTGTTAATGCACCTTTATGGACAGAAATGTAACTTATGCACATGATTCTAGTCCATATTCCCACTCAGAGACTCTGTGACTCTCTGTCTACCTTTAAACCCTGGTTGAGCGGTCTGCTGTTCAAACAAGCATTTGCACAATCTCTTTATTTTCTTTTATTTAATTTTTTTCTTTAAAATGTATTATGTTTATTTCTTGTGAGATGACCTTATGTGTCCTGAAAGCACCTTTTAAACACAGGCATGTTTGCTCTGGGAGGCTAGCTTCAAGCTGAGCACTGGGGTCTCAGATGGAGGCCCACTTACTGTGGCTGAAGCTGGGGCTGGTGCTGGAGGGGAGGGGAGATTGGAGCTGTGGAGGGTGTAGAATGTGAAGTGGCTTCTATCGAAGTCACTTCCTGTCTTCGATGGAAGTGGCTCCACAGCCATTATGGCCAGAGCTACCTGCTGTTCCCACCTCACCTCCTCCAACTGGTCTATCAAGCCCAACCAAATCTGCTGGGTCCACATTGTGAATGATTGTCCTTTCTGACACCTGATGGTTACTTTGGTTGGGACCTTCTGTCATAAAATGTGGTTGTTTGATAATAAATAATAATAATACATTTTATTTGCAGGTACCTTTCTAGATACTCAAGGTCACCTTACATAGTTTGACATAAAAACAAACACAAAATTTAAATGTATAGCAAAAAATGAGTACGAAACAAGATTTAAAAAGACAATGCAATTGCAATCAAAGACTGTAAGCTATTTGAAACAAATTGGTTTTGAGTTTGGACTTGAAGTGTGGCAAAGAGTCAATGTTACAGAGATCAGGTGGGAGTGAGATCCAGAGTTTGGGAGAAGAGCGGCTGAATGCTCTGCTCACCATAGTGACTTCACAGACGGGGGAACAGAGAGATGAACAGAAGAAGAGGATCTGAGGGTACAGGTGGGTGTAACAATGTGAAGGATGCCCAAAAGACATGGGGAGGGGATGAAGTTGTGAAACGCTTTGAAAATTAGGAGTATTTTAAAGTTGATGCAATATGAGATGGGAAGCCAATGGAGTTGTTGTAGAACAGGTGTGATGTGATGAATTGAAGGGGTCCATGTGATGGTAAAAGCGGCTGAATTTTGAACCAATTGTAATGTATGGAGAGTTTTCTGTGGCAGACCAAAGAGAAGAGAATTACAGTAATCTAAACGAGAAGTGACCAGACTGTGGATTAGAACAGCAGTGGAGTGAAGGAAGGACAGAGACTATGAATGTTTCAGAGATGAAAGTAGGCTGACCAAGTGATATTATTGACAAGGGAGGCAAAAGAAAGGGTGCTGTTAAGAATGATACCCAGACTCTTAACCTGAGGGGAGGGAGGGGAAAATGGAGGAGTTATCAACTGAAATGGAGACGTTATTAAATTGACTTAGCATTGATTTAGTACCAATTAAGAGAAGTTCAGTTTTATTGCAATTTCATTTAAGAAAGTTAAGGGTGAACCAGTGTTTTATTTCAAAAAGACAATTAGTGAGGGATGAAAGTGGAATCATAGAATTAGGTTTGGTTGAGAGATAGAGCTGGGTGTGTTTTGGCCACTGTTGCATCATAATAAAGTCCAACAAACAAAAATGCCAGAATAGTTTTTCAGGAAGAGGTTTTTGACTCACTCAAAAAATAAAAAGCACTTGCGGAGACTTTTCTGGTTTCAAAGGTGTGTTGTCTTTACTTCTCTGAGTTGACTTCGAACAAAAAATGTATATTTAAACATTAATTTGTGGTAGAAAAACTGTTTCACTCCTCACTCCTTCACCAAACAATCAGATCAAACACAACAGCTGCTTCTGCTTGAGTGACAAGGAGGAGGGTCTAAGCAAAACAAATAAACTACAATAGATCTATCATTCACATAACCTTAGATCTGTAACATTAATAATTTAGCACAAAATGAAAATCTAATTCTTAATAGGCTCCAACAGGGTGTCATCCACATAGCAGTGAAACTGAATATTATGTTTGAGAAAAATATCAAGGGTCCCAGGACAGAGCCCTGGGGAACACCTGGTGTAACGGGAACAGGATGAGAGGTAAGGTGAGGATGGTGAAGATGGACGTGGTGAAACCCAGGTAGTAGTGGAAAAATGATGGTTTTAATGAAGCAAAAAAAAAAGAGTACAAAGTACAGGCAGCACAGGTGAGCAAAAGGCAAGTAGCTCTGACACTGGTAACAACTGGAAAACTCATACAGCTGGACAGCAATGACATGATGTACGACTAGGACCCAACGGGGAAACACACACAAGTGGGATTAAATACACAGAGAGTAATCAGGGGAAACGAAGGACACAGAAAACTGAATCCTAATAATTATAAACTGCTCACTGTTTAATATTTTAGTAGAGAAAAAACTTTATGTTTTGAGTTATTCCACTGGTAGGATCCTATTATGGAGCCACACTGGCATTTACTGAGCTCTTTCACAAATGTTTACAGTGACTGAACACTTTTACCAAAGCTGTGTTAGCCATAAAAAAATCGCTGTTCTTGACATTACAAATAAAAAAACTAAGTTATACAAAAAATTTGATGTTCTCTTATCATTATTAGCATCTATTTTACTTTTCAGGATTACGGGAGAGTTCTCCCCTGACCACACATCGCTGATCCAGAGGTGGCCATGAATCTTTTGTTTGAAATAAATAAGTTAGTTGAGTTTTAAAACATGAATAAATGAATAAATTAACATTTAAAAGATCTTCAAGCTTGTCAAATGGATAAAGTGCCACGCTTCCTTCAAGAACCAGTCATGGTTTCGTGTTAGAGCAGCACAATTACCGTAGTCATCTCTGTGCAAATTTATATTTGAAAATATTAAAATTCAACCAAGATTTGTCTTTCTGTAAGGAAATGAGAGTACAACATGTCTGAAAGGCAGTAAAACAATGTGTAAGCAGTTTCAGTATTGAAAAAACACTCTTGTTTTTATTTCCAAACACAATGAGATGCTAAAATGATTTAACCTCTCAAAGAAAAATATCTTTTGTAGCATTTGAGCAATCAAAACTTTCTTATAATTGTTGAACATTTTGCATGTTTCCTCTGGAGTTCTAGCAAGTTATCTTTGGTGATATTCTCCAAGAGTTTGGTGTTAGAAGGCCTCT
This sequence comes from Poecilia mexicana, assembly GCF_051168715.1. Taxonomy (NCBI): domain Eukaryota; kingdom Metazoa; phylum Chordata; class Actinopteri; order Cyprinodontiformes; family Poeciliidae; genus Poecilia; species Poecilia mexicana. The sequence continues at coordinate 34,353,067 of NW_028263371.1, forward strand.
TTACCATCACCATAAGCTCTAAAGTCCTATAGAATTAGGTCAGAACTCTGGAATTATACTTCCAGCAGAAACATGTTAGTTATGTGAATCTACCAGTGGCATGAATACTTTAGGCTTACCTGTAAATGTGCCACTTTGATATGGTGTAAAGTGTGAAAGTAAAGTGAAAAAAATTGATAACTTTTATAGGCAAAAATAACTTTACATTATTTGGTATATAAAAAAGACTTTGTGCAAGTCTGTGCTAATTATATATTTACACAAGCTTTATGTTCAGAGAACTGGAGTTACCAATCCACCAGAATGTCACACACAAATTCCAACTTAGATGCTGGTAGACAGAAACCCCAAACAAGACTTAGACAGGTATGATTTTGAATAAATCAACAAATTTAATTAGTCTCTAGCTGAAGGAACAACATAATTCTGTGAAGTTAATGGCTATCATTTAACTCCTTAGCATGCAGCAGAACGCCAAAGTTTTGTTTTTCCATTGTATTTTCCAGTGGTGAGGGTTAAGGGGTTTTAACCATATTGAGATCTATTGTAACCTGTAAGCTAAGATGTATTTATGACCGCACAGCAGTTGTGGACACATTTACTTGAGTAGTGTTGTAGCGGCTAAAATCCTATATTTTAGGCTACTGGTTGCTGTTCCTCAAAGGCGTTTGTTTTACGTGCGCTCAATTAAGATTCATAAAGCCGATCTTCAGTTTGACTTATAATAAAGTGATTTGGAGTTGACGTCACAGGATATGACGTTTTCGTCGCTCGGCGCCATGTCTGGGGTCCACAGACCAAAACAAACTATTCAGAACACCGGTGTTTTCATTGTGTTACCAACCGCAGTAAAGTTGTTTTCAAGTTGGATACTGGATAAACCGAGCTCCACGGAGTAAGAGACGTTCAGCTCAAGGTTGATCCGATTTATGAACGCTAATTTCGGCCAGCTGTTCTTAAGTCTCTCCACAAGCGCTCGGAGTTTCACATTGCTGCTGTCAATTTCCGAACACTCCTGTGCATAAATGCTTTGTCTTGTGACCAACTGATACCAAAAAGTGGACATTCATGCTATTACACGAGGCACACCATCTTCTATTAAAATTTTAAGTCATATTCAATAATTTTAATATTAAATGTTTTCTTCAGTAGCTTCCAAATTGTGTCCTATTAACTCAATCTGCTTGAAATTGTTCTACTAGATTGTATAGATGAGGCACACTCACCTTTATTACATTTGAACACCTTTTATATATTTTTTAGCTATTTCTGCAGTCAAAATTTTTTATTTTTCTTGGCTTGTAGGTCATGTAACCTATTAACTCAAAATCTGTGTACAATTATTCTATTAAACTATAGATTAGGCATATTTTTATTCCATTTTGACCCCTTTTTTAACCAGAATTATAAAAAAAAGAAAATTCATAAAATGTATTACCTCAGATGATCATCACTTGTTACCTGTAATGTTCAATTGCATAAAATTCTAGGCCAGGATCTATGTCATTACATGTTCACTTACCTGAAATATGTTAAATACAACAAATATTTATTAAAGTGTGGTCTATTTCATAAAATTTGTCACCTTTATTGTTTAATTACACATTAAATGTTTAAAGATGGGCTCTTTCATCTGGTTTGTGTCATGATGTGGCAGTGGACACAAATGCAGCAGGCAGTGGACTTACTTTATGTGGATGTAGAAACAAGGCTGATCTAACAATAAGAACTAAGGAACACAGAGCAAGAGAAACTAGAAGATCTAAACAAAGAAATAACCCAACTAGAATGACTAAAAGATACAGACTCAGACCTGGAACAATAACTGAACCTATGGTGATCAAATTAAGAAATAAACATTACTAGAAACCCTGCAGGGAGGCTGAAATAAGAAATAACTAGAAGGATAAAATAGAATAGTCATTAAAGAAGGCTTGACATGGACTCAGACAAACAAGGAAAAGCAATAATATTATTCTAACTACACTAAATACCATGAACCACTTAAGTGAATTGAAACACAAAGTTAATAAAATGAAAAGCAAAACAAACCCAAAAACCCAGTGTCTTGACAGATGTCTGATTATATAATTGTTTACTTTAATCACATAAAATATTTATTTAAAAATATAATCTCATTACATGTATGTTTATTACCTGAATATTTAAATATCAAATTGTTACTTAAAATGTGATTCTTTTCTTCACGTTTACATGCAACTTGAAGTGCTTGAATCAAACGATTCATGAATGTTTAATACATTAAATTATTAAATGAGAGAACAGCCACTTCCAACTGTATTTCAACACAAATGGTTCCTGTTCCTCTTCAGAGTCTGCAGCCTTGCTGAGCTCCTCTCCTGGGGTTTCCTCCTCAGCCTCTCCAACTTGCTCCTCTTCTGTTGCCTCTGCTACTGTGTTTTCATTATTTACCTCTTCTGGGGTAAATAATGAAATCAGACTCAGTAACCTCTTGATGGTTTTGCTGTATCGCCTCTTTAATTGACGCCCATGTCGGTCCGATGTTGTGGCGTTTACCTCAGTGACCCACATTCAGCGCTGGACCCCAGTCAGGATTGAGCTCATCCATTTCATACGTCGGTTTGCCTTTAAGAGGACATATCAGAACACATCGCTATTAAAGCTGTAAATTTGATAACACTAGTAAAATAGTTTACTTCACAATAATGTAATAACCTCGATGTCCACTGACAAAACTCGGACTATGCTACATAAACAATATTAGCCCGAGCTAAACAACAGAAACTGAACGTAAGAACACTCGGACAAAATCATAGAACAACATTATGACACAAAACCAACAAAGCAAATTTAGACACTCACCAGAAAGGAAATGTCTGGAGGAAACTTGTAGGTATCTGGGGATTTTGGAGAACGTGATATCAAGACGTGTCACCGCTGATACCAGGACATTCGTCTTCTTTTCGTTAGCACCGATAGCTTAGCCTCCTCACGTTGTTTCCAAGCAGGATAATAGTGAAACCAAAGTCCGTCTTATATCCTTTTACCGTTTCAGTCGTGTGATCGGACATTACAGACAATAACGTAGCAAGTTCGTACCATAGCTAAATTATTTTAAGTAACTTGGATTGAAAAAATCTGCGAGACTGTTTTTTTTATACTGCGAGACTGTTGTCTATGGACCCCTAAGATGGCGCTGATACCCCTCCGACTAGAGCAGTGACGTCACGCTCCAAAGCTCTATTATCCGAACAATGTCCATTGTCTTACTGTTTTCATTTAGATCCACATAAATTCGACATCAATCCAAACCAAACACAGTAGAAAACTGTTTGCTTCTTCCCATTAACCACATCTGAACAGAATCATGTTTGACCTAATTAACCCCTCCCCCTATCACTCAGAACTCAAAATGAAATACGCCCCCTGGTGGTGATAACATAGGAAAGGATAAATGGCTCCTACAAGTGTTTTTAAGTACATGTTGTGAGTATCTTTACTTCGGTATTTATTTTGGGGGGAACTGATTTTCACTCCACTATATTTTAAAGACAAATATTGTACTTACTGTTAGGTTCTGTGTTTTGAGTTTGAGTTTCTTTCTGTCTTGTGCTGTTTTCCCCTGAGTCTCTGTGCTGTCTTGATTGATCCCAGCTGTGTCTCTACCCTCCCAGTGTATTTAGTCCCACCTGTCTGTGCTCCTCGTTGGGTCCTGTCGCTGCTCATACTGGTTCCTCGTTGTCTTCCCAGCTACTTATGTTTTTGGATTCTGTCTTCTTATGGATTATCATCATTAAACATTATTTCTACATGACATCCTGGGCCCACCGGCGTTCCGTCTCACCACTCACCTAACCAAATCATGACACTTACGACTTCACTACATTTCTAGGTAGCTTGTCGTTACTCCTTCCTCTTGGTTAATCATAGCTTCATGATCTACTGTTACTGTTTTTCTTTACTGAAATGCCATTGCCCTTCTCCCAAGAAGGGGAACCAATCACAGCCTGGGAATTGGAATTATTTCATCCTCAAAGTTTTGCAAGCTGAGTTCCCACTTCTGTTCAAAATTCAGCAATGAAGACGGTTACAGAAACTCAAGCAGAGAAACCAGCACACTCATGGCCACTTAGCTTGACATTAGATATCTGTAAGTTTCTATGTTAAGCATGGCACTACTTATAGTTAACAGTGTTGCTGTTTGTTGGGGGAAGGAAGTATGTTTTAAATTAAAAGGAAAAGAAATGAAGATACCTGTAATTTTTATTACATTTTGATGCTTAAGTTTTTACAGGTGGTGTAGTCTTTTTGCAGTGGAGTAGTTACACATGTCAAATCAGGTTTCAGAAAGTTACAAGGTTCTGTAAAGGCACTCAGAAAATAATACCGCAATGTACTGATATTATAAAGTATAATTTACTTGAGCATTTTTAAATGCATGTACTTTTGAATACTAAAGTGTTTTCAAAAGTAGTTCAGAACTTGAGTAAACTTTTGACCAAGCAGCTTTTACTTGTAGTTCGGCAAGATTTGACCATAAATAGCAATACTTTAACTCAACTACAAGAGTTGAGTACTTTGTCCACCATGGTCATTGTTTTGTTTAAATGCCTGACCCACATACAAAATAATAGACCAGATAGAAAACCAGAAGAAAGTTTAAAGGATTTATTTAAAGACAAGGACAATGAAGGTGATGAAGGTCTTGGAATAGAGATTTTCTGGGGACATGGGATGGTAGAGTTAAAGGCCGTGAACACTAGGGGGATGAGTGGAATTCATCCCTCTCATCCCCCCCAAGGGGAGCAGGGAGTCCAAAGGTTTATGTGTGTGTGTGTGTGTGTGTGTGTGTGTGTGTGTGTGTGTGTGTGTGTAGTGATTTTGTAGATGATAGATGCAGGGAGTAATGGTGTAGCTTGAAGTGGAGGCAGATGGAAGCGTTGGAGGGCAGAGAGGTTCCACAGGGGATGAAGATGATGATGAGGCTTTAGGTTGCAAGCTGTGGAATGGAGATTTAATGGTTATAATTTTTGCAAATGGTTTGTGGCAAGAAATACAGGAGCACACGTGGGATAAAACTTGGTTTCAGCTCGAGGGTCTCTTTGAAGGTGGAGAAACACAAAAAGATCTTGGCAAGAGTTTAACACAGACTATCACAAAGGAACTCAAAGGGCCTTTGTTCACTACTCAGCTTAAACAAAAGCGGCTGTCAGCTACTAATATATTCCAGGTGATGACTTGATGCCTTTATCTTTAGCCACATTGATTACTGCAACAGCGTCTTCACAGGTCTGACTAATAAATCAATCAAACAGCTGCAGCTGATCCAGAAGCTGCTGCTCACGTTCTCACTAAAACCAGGAAGATGGAGCACATAACTCCAGTTTTAAAGTCCCTACACTGGCTCCATGTAGCTCAGAGAATAGACTTTAAAATTGTGAGGTTCTGTGTTTTGAGTTCGAGTTTCTGTCTGTCTAGTCCTGTTTTTCCCCTGAGTCTCTGTGTTGTCTTGATTGATCCCAGCTGTGTGTCGTTCCTGTGATCACCCTCCCAGTGTATTTAGTCCCACCTGTTGTCAGTGTTCCTTGTCGGATCCTCGTCGTGTCTCACCCCCCGTCTCACGTCTGTGTCTGTTCCTGTGCTGCCAGTGATTTTCTGTTGTTCCTTCTGGTTTATCATTAAATTATCTCATATCATCATGAATACCTGGGATTCCCGGCGTCTCTCTCACCGCTCTCCTCAACACATCATGACAGTAGGATCCGACCAGAAAAGAGGTGAGGACGCCAGCGTTTGGGGTAGCGAGGCTTGGTTCCAGCAGCAGTTGGAGTTGGCTCAACGGGATCTTTACAAGGAAGTAGAGATCTTGCCTTCTCCGCTGCTGCTGGAGGAACTGGGTCTCGCCTCTGACCTCGACATACCCAGGCAACGCGGGCCGCGACGCAGGCGGCGGCGGGGATCTAGAGCGGAGGAGTTCTGTGGCGGAGCTCCAGCCAGCCAGAATCCCTGGGTGGGAACTCGGCTGGCGTTCTGTCCGCCTGGAGTCGGACCCCGCCGTTACTGCTGCCCTGAGCCGCCGGAGATCCCGGCCCCTGGGTCACGCCGTTTCCGCCGCCCTGAGCCGCCAGAGATCCCGGCCCCTGGGTCACGCCGTTTCCGCCGCCCTGAGCCGCCGGAGATCCCGGCCCCTGGGTCACGCCGTTTCCGCCGCCCTGAGCCGCCGGAGGTCCCGGCCCATGGGTCCCGCCTGCAGCTGCCTCCGGTCCCCGCACCGAGGCGGCGTTTGCTTCAGCCCCCAGTGTTTCCCGAGTCTGCTCCGTGCGAGCCCCCAGTGTTTCCCGAGTCTGCTCCGTGCGAGCCCCCAGTGTTTCCCGAGCCTGCTCCTCCCGAGACTCCGCCCCTTGAGCCTGCTCCTCCCGAGACTCCCCCCCCCCTGAGCCTGCCCTCCCGGTGTTCTTTTCCTCGAGCCTTCAGAGTTTCTAGTGCCCCCTCCTCCTGAGTTTGCTGATTTGGTCCCTTCTCCCGAGCTCCTTGTGCCTCCAAGCCCTCCTCCCGAGTCTCCTGAGCCTGCAGCCGGCCCACCGGAGCCTGCAGCCGGCCCACCGGAGCCTGCAGCCGGCCCACCGGAGCCTGCAGCCGGCCCACCGGAGCCTGCAGCCGGCCCACCGGAGCCTGCAGCCGGTCCGCCTCCTGCGCCAGCGAGGGTCCGCCGGACCCGCCCAAGGGGGTCCGCTTCCTGCGCCGGCGGGAGAGACCGCCGGACCTGCCCAAGGGGGTCCGCCTCCTTCGCCAGCGACGCCCGCCAGACTGTTCCCCTGGGACTGTTATGGAGCTGCTTATGGCTGAATTAGGGTTAGAGTGTGGGTTTTAATGTCTTTGATCTTTTTAATGTTATCTTTACTTTTCATCTAGTTATTGTCACATGCTGTTTTTATTTCTTTAATTATGTAAAGCACCTTGAAATGCCTTGCTGTTGAAATGTGCTATACAAATAAAATTTGATATTTGACAGGTAAACAAAAGCACACCTGCTCAACTTCATCTGCCAGCTCTGGTCCCATTTTGCCCTACATTGGAGACTTAAGTCTCCAGAAACAGTGAAAGCCAACCTCACAAACACCCCAGTTTCCTAAGGGAGAGCTAATCCTCTTTTATCTTTGCTCTTCTGTAGCACTTTAAGCTAAGATGAGGGGGTTTGTCTTTCCAAAGAAATCTAGAGATGGAGGAGTCCAGATAACCAAACCAGTCATATGATGGTTGCTTGGGATCATTGAGAATAAGTAATTGACTTTAGGCAAAACCATCATTATTATTGAAACAGCCATTCCTATGAGCAATATGGATAGAGATTACTATTTAGCAAGATCATCTTCAATTTGCTTTAAAAGTGAAATTTGGCTGAGTTTTGTTAAATCGACAAGCCAGGAGCAAAATTAATCCCCAAATATGAGATATTCCCTGACTGTGATTGTGTCTTAAGGGTAAAGGTCAGGATTAGGCTATAGAAATGAATGAAAAGGGAATGGAGTAAATGTAAAGTTCTCATGAAGATACAAAGACATACTGTGCTTGTGTGTACTTGTGTGTGGTATTGATCCCTGCTGCTGTGATTGGCCTCAGGGTGGCTACTGGCACAGAGAGGATGGTTGTCATTTTGTTTTTGTTGTTCTACTTCACTGATTAAAGTGCCTGCACTTGTTTCTTCTTAAACTAACAAATCTGTAACTTCTAAGTTCATTTGGTGCAAAGTTGGATTTTATATTACATAATGGTAATACTAAACCCAGGTCAGCTCATGGTGGTTCCAAGGGCAAAGCTTTAGGGAGTCTAAATTGAAATATAAGCTAGTCATTATCATGGATTAGAAGACTTTGGTGATCCCTGAAAACGCTTTCCATCCTGATTCTTTCTGTCACATCTTCATTTTACATATTTTTTGTGTTTGTATGGGAAGAACCCACAAAATCCTAAACCTTCATACTAAACTGAAATCAAGCCATAATTTTATTGGTCCTATATTTGATTGTAGATTTTTATTGTTTTCACTTTTTAATAATTTTAGTTCAAATCAACTTTTCATTTTTTACTTAGTATTTTAGTTGAGAGTTATTTGCTTAGTAAATTTGTTGATATAAATAATTAACTGTAAGCTTTAATTTTTTTTTTATAAATTTGTATATGGAGAGAATTTGTTTATTTCATGCATGTGTAGTGCCTTGCTGGACTTATTCCTTCATTTATTGTTGTGTTAATACAATACCAAATTCTTATCAGGCAGGAACCATTTCTAAGCAATAAGACTGAAAGTTGTGGTTATTATTTTCCTGGTAATCATATGGTGCCTGGACTTAGTAATTTTGACCTAAATTGCTAGTTTTATTAATTGCTGTTGAAAATAATTTATAGTTATTAGTACTAGTCCTATTGCTGCACAACAATGCTTTGTGGATAACATCTGAGGCCAGAAATTGAACACATGCAGCTGGACTCAGTTTACTATTGATCTCTGCAAGCAAATGGTTGGACTGGAGTGAAATACAAATGTACACCAAACATTTGCAATTTTTACTTTCCAAAAACCCAATCACCTGTCATTATCTTAGCACTTAATGATGATGCATCACTTTTTGTTAGTTTATCAGATAAAATCTTAAGAGATGTAATTAGACAAAATGTGAAAAAGATGTGATTTGCAATGCCCTGAAAATAAAAAAACCCCTGCCCCCTTACAACAAACAGTTATCTCGGTCAGTTTTCAAACATGAGAAATACTTATTGTGAGAGCAACAGTTTTAACCAATACCAGTCCAGTCTTGCCCTTATTTTATAAAGAAAATTAACTAAAAAGAGAAAAATAATAAAGCAGAGATAATATAAAAGAGTACTCTCCAAAACTGTCTAAATGATTTACAAAAGAAAAGATAAAACCCTGCATGTAAAATGTGTACATCCATCCTTTTATGGAGTTTGTACTTACTTATTAAAGCAGCCTATGTCCTGACAAGTGTGTTTTATTCTTGGTAAGCTAAAATTGATTTTCTGACACATGAAATAAAAAACACACAGAGTGATGGGAGAACATACCTATTCAGTCATGCAAAAAGTCAAAGTTTGTTAAATGTTCATTCTTTCAATCGAGAAATGAAAATAAGCTAGAAGACTGAAAAAGAGAAGTTTTATATGTCTGACAGAAGTGAAGGAAGGAGAGAAAAATACATACTGAAGAAGATCGCAGTAGATAGAAATGCCCCAGGCTGCATTTACTTCAATATGAATGACTGAACAGGTGCATTAGACCAGAAATGTCTCACACACACACACACACACCCACACACACACACACACACACACACACACACATACGCACCCCCCCCCACACACACGCACAGACACGCACACGTGCACATACACACACACACACACACACACACACACACACACCCCCCCACACACACACACACACACACACACACACACACACACACACACACACACAAGTTTGTATTTCTACACACCTTATAACTTCTATTCATTTTAGCTACTGAACTTATGCCTGAGCCTAAACACAACCCCTAACTCTTGTGGTGATGTATCCTGGGCTTCTTTCTGGCTTTGAGTTTCTCTTGGTCCTCTATGACCTGCTCCTCTGTCTGTAGCTGTGTTTCCATTAGAGATGCACCAAATCTTTCTTTATATTCTTCTAATGTTTAAAAAACATGATTTAACTATTGCAGTGTTTCCATTAAATAAGGAATAGAATTAAAATTACGTAAAAAAGCTTGTTCACACAATAAGTCATTAAAAAAACATGGCAGCAACAGCTCTCTTCAATGGGTTGCCACCTTATTGTGGTGAAGGGATTTGAGTGTCCCAGTGATCCTAAGAGCTATGATGTCAGGGGCTTCATCCCCCTGGTAGGGTCACCCAAGGCAGACAGGTCCTATGTGAGGAACCAGACAAAGCGTAGCCCAGTGACCCCTTATGACGAATAAAACCTTTGGAATCAGTGTTCCCTCGCCTGGACGCGGGTCACCAGGGCCCCAGTCTGGAGCCAGGCCTAGAGGTAGGGCACTTTGGTGAGGGCCTGGTGACTGGGCTTTTACCCATGGAGCCTGGCCAGGCTCAGCCTGAAGAGGAGATGCGACAAAAGTGTTTCCATTGCAGTTTAGCAAAATCATAATGTAAAAACACCCAAAAACCATGATTTTTTATTATTATTTTTTTAAAGTGGCTTGTTTCCATTATGTGAATATATTCAATTTGGGAAATTTTTGGTTAATGGAATCACAGTGTCTCCTGCTTCTGAACCTACTGATAAGTTGTCTTTGCCATCTGAGAGATGGATTTAGTGCTCCTGTTTTGATAACTGCACATGGTTTGTGTATTCAGTCCATTTATTAGATCTTTATAGGAGCTAAGGACAGGTTCTGTCTTATTGTCACCAAAAGTTAAACAGTTACTTCACTGGATTGGTTTGAGCCTGAGAAGAGAGTATTGACAGATGTGCAGCATCCTGTGCATTGTATGGTGCAAAATGTATGTCAAAAGTAGATAGGAGCACTATTTATATTCATCATGCGCATATATTATGCTGCATAGGCGCAGTGAATACCCCATGTGCACACAATTCAGTGACCACGAGTACCAAATGTGTACTTTCTCAACACCTCTAACAAACTTGTATCTCTTCTGATGAATCAATCTTTCTAGTAGTATTTTAAGCAATGCAAAAGTTTTTCTTTGATCTTTGAATGACCAGTGTTTTTTAAAACTTTTGCACAAAAGTGTATAACTTAAACAACACATGATATCATATGTTGAGCTGATTGAGCAGTAAAGAGAAAACATATTTTTAGAAAATCATTTTATTCCAAATGTTTGGTGTGTTCTCGGTATAAATGTGTTTTTAGGATTTACTAATTTTATTTTATTTATTTGTGATGCAGGAAAGTTCCATCATCATAAAATGATAGAAATTATATCCCAAGAACACTATTATTCTCAGGAAAATTCACAATTGTTCATTGTGATAAACCAAAAATTTCAAGCATTACCCATCATTCCAGAGTACGAAAGTCAATCATTGACTTACTAGATGATTCCTGACAGTCAAGAACATTTTTAATTAGACATTCACAACCCTAAGGCTTTTCTATATGCTTTTAGTTCTGTGTAAGTGGGCAAACATGTTGTGTCATCCCCCACCCTCCTCAACACACACAAAAAACGAAAATTTCCGAAAAACATTTTTAATTACAGTGAAAGGCCCCAGTTGAAGCGGCCAATCAAATGGAGAAATTCCTACCTCAGAAAGATACAACAGTCTTAAACGAGCCAATAAATAAGTCAGGAAACACAATTTACAAGAGAGAACATAAGGTCGCTAATGGGTATAGACCACATATACCACAATGTGGGGATAAATGCTGAAAAAGGGAAGGAAGAGGGTGAGGAAGAGTGAGAAGAGGGTGAGGGACCTCTTTGCATGACTTCTTTGTTAACCACAAGACTTAAGGGACATTGCCTCACACACACACAGGACGTCTGTCACATCATAATTTGCAGACATGCACCTTCCATTTTGCCCATTAAGGCAAAAGAAATATTAATACGGTTTGGAACGAAGAGGGTTACAAACAGCTTCTTTATATATATACAAAAGAGCTGAAAGTCAGTGAAGGGGTGTAGTGGCACTACATTCAAGAAACTGAAAGTAGATAATATGCATCACCAGTTTGTGAGCTAATTCAATTCTTTATTAACATTTTTACATTTTGTCTCTACAGTGACAAGCTTGATATTCCAGCTCAATGTAGTGCTTAGATAGGCAGTATTATGTAAAACAGACTTTTTGAGCTTTATGCCATATGATAATGTTATTCCCTCATCAAAAATGTACCTGAAGTGTTCTTTGTATTCTTTCATGCATGTTTGAGAAATCCTTTAATCTCTGTGGCAACCATTAAGCTGTGCAAAACACCTGGGTGGACCTACAAACAAAGCTCCTCCTTGGAGATACTTTCCAAGTTCCAAGCTTCCACCTCACAGAACAGCCCTTCCCCACAACCCCCACAACTAGCTTGAAGCAATTAGCAAACACCTGGTGCTGGTGTTTGAATCTTTTCAGTGTAACACTGGTTAAAATGTTGTTAAAGTTCATAGAGGGAACAATGTGATAACTTCTTGAAAACAGAGTTTAAGAAAAAGCAGGAGTTTCAAGGCGTTAAATTACAATGTCAAATTTCTTTTAAATTGTATTTAATACAGTATTTTTACAACAACTGAAGGTAACAAAACTGCTTGACTGATCAATGAAATGGCGATATGTACCTATAAAACACAATATTGCTCCTTTAACTGAAAAGATGAAGGAAAGGGATAGAAATTGATATTTTGCACAAATTTAGTAAGATTAAAGATTTTCACGTTTCTATTGCTAAAACTAGGCCAGGTTCAGGAACTGTACCTTTGCCGCATCATTCAATCTAACGATTTTCATGGGTTTCTATGTTTGTAGATGTGCTGCACTCTAACCGGAGCCATCCAGTATCTTTATCCAGAAAATGCAGCTGTTGATGATCCCTCTATATCAGGGGTGGCCAAGTCCAGTCCTCGAGAGCCACCATCCTGCAAGTTTTAGAAGTATCCTTACTCCAACAGACCGGGATCAGCTCTACAAAGGCCTGATAACGAGCCATTCATTTGATTCAGGTGTGTTGAAGCAGGGATGCATCTGAAAGTTGCAGGATGTGGCTCTCGAGGACTGGACTTGGCCACCCCTGCTCTATATCAATGTTAGAGAACTGCTTCCAGATGTGGTTTAGCAGCTTCTAATTTTATCTAGACTATGTATATCCCAATCTATTGACTATCTGGGGCTGGTGTTCATTAGAGAACTAATCCAAAGACGAATCAATACTGCCCTGACTAGGACACATATGTATCATCATGTAGATGTAGATGACACTGAAGGCCAATTTAACCGAACACACTAAAAAAAGAATTTAGTTTAGTTAGGAACACAATACATCTAATTGCATTGTTTATGTCTGTTTTTCTTTAGTTAATGGCATTTTGTCAATGAAAACTTTTTTGTCTCACATAAACCTGGTTGCATTAGGAGTTATGGACGACCCATAACTCCTAATTATAAATAAGTCAACATGTCATTATGATTTTTTTCATATTCATTGATATACTTGCTGTGAAGAGAAAAAGTAGAAATCAGATTTGATTAATTTATGAAGTAATTGATTAATAATATTAAAAAGCATGAAATTATACAGTAAGTAAAATAAACCCACATGTCCACATCTGGACAACTTTAATCAGTTTCTTTTCTGCCATTTAAGCTGCCACAGCTCCTGTGGTGGGAGGGAATTTTAACCTCCCTGGAGGTTTTTATACAACCTGTTCTTCACATTGTTTGTCCAGTACTGTAGGTGTTTTGGAGTATTTAACAAAATGCTGCCCCATTTATTTTACTCTAATGTAAATCGGTCATGGTAAAACAAGTCCTTTGCCCAAAACTCCCTTTGAATCCAATTGCCTTTCTTCTTCTTTTTTTTTAAGTATTCAGATTTAATTGCATTCAAAAACACTTTATCAATCCCAAATGGACACATATCCAAAGTTCTTCAAAGAGCTGCTGATAGCTGTCGGCAGGAACAATCCACTGTGATGGTCAGCAGCAGACTGTCCTCGGCCTTTTGGAGAGGATCAGGGTCGTCCATAATTTTCTTAATTTTCTTAAGAATCCTTCTGTGCAATGTAATTTGCAGTAGGGTTTCCATAGTTAATCCCAGAAAAGAGCCAGCCTTATTCATGAAGTTGTTTAACTTTTTAGAACCCCTTCTGCTACCACAACAGATGATAGCAGAATAGATTGCACTCTCCACAGAAGACATATAGCAGACATGTAGCATACTGCGAACACTAAAGACTCTAAGCTGCCCCAAGAACTAAGGTTCACTCCATCACTGGTTTTTATTATTATATAAGCTGTATAGTTTTTCACATCTTTGATCACTCAGGAATTCACCTGAAATATGTTGCCAGAGCATCAAAGGGCAATAAAGAGATAACAGTTATGCATACACACTCACACTGAAGTACAACTTAGGATTAGACAGATTTAAATTAATATATTAGTTGTGGAGATCATATGTCTATTTATTCAATAATTCTGTGCACACAATGACACACTGTTCTGTATTTTCCTTCTGTATTTCTGGTTCTCATTTAATACTTTTTGCATTTTTAGACAGAATGTCTGAAAAATGCTTTCTAACTTCTTCTAGTGAGATTTGTAGTGCATTACAAACATTTATGCTTTCATCCCAGCACTGATGGCACTTGTTTCATTGTTTGACCCCACTTTAACCTAGGAAGTTGCAGCTGGAGGAGTGTTATGTCTAACAGAAGGAAGGGGTCAGCTGGTCAGGAGCCTCCCACTGGGCTCTCCCAGGGTATTCTTTAACGCTTACATTTATGATTCTATGGATGATCTGACATCAGAATTAACACCAGCTAGTAGATTAATGAAACTTAAAAAACAAAAATAATACTAGATGTTGTGAACAATAAAAAAATACCAGAACAAATAGTTATCAGAATCTCAACACAAAACATAATAATCAGCAAAAATAGAAATGATATAATTATGAATAACAAAAAATTTAATGTAGAATAACAAACATGACTGATTATACTTATTAACCTCAAGTAAGGTTAGCTTGAGGTGTCTTTAGTGTACTTTTTAAAAACTCTCAGCTGTTTGCAGGTTTTCAGTATGTGAGCATTATGTTTCCCTTTGTTGTGGTGAACTGCAGTGAGTTTATCATACCTACATCTCCAGATTTCATCTAGTTAACAGAATTGCTCTACTGTGGCAGGGAGCTTTGCTACAGAAAATACAGTAAAGTACATGTAAAAAATGAGTCTTTTTGCCCTCCAGCATTGTGCACATGTGCAAAATTTTCAGATATAAATAACATGCAGGGTTAGGATTTAAAGAAGGATTATATTTGCATTTTTTAATGCAAATGTGAACATGGAACATTATTTGCATAAATGGGAATATACTTCCCATTTATAGCAAAATTCATCTCATGGTGCTTTGAGGAAAGGGAAACAGGCCTAATTCATGTCCAGTTCAAATTAAGTGTACAAGCTGGTGAATGTGATGATGCATGCAAGAGTCAGGGATTAGTTGGGTGTGATTGTATATTTTTATATAATCTTCCAACCTCTAACTCACATCCTTGAATACAGATATTTAGCAATTCATATTTTGAAAGATAGTGCTTATGAAGCTGCATTTACTTTATTATTTATTTAGCCCCTGATTCCTAAAAACTTGGTATCAGACCCACAGGCATAAAGACAAAACATCCAAAAAACAAAGATTTTCTGTGTACCAGCTACAATTATATAAAACAACTGATTATTTTATTCTAAGCATCTGTTGTGACTGACACTTTATTGTAAGGCAAAATAGTGAGAGTTGAAACAATTAAATTACTAAATTATTAGTTGTAGCTAATATTTCCCAAGTTTGAAAAAACTTGGAAAATATTAGATGGAGATGGCTGCAGGCAGGAAGGATCTTCTGTGGTCTGTACTGACTAAACTTCTGTCTAAAACATTGCTGTTGTGTAAATCTTATCAAGTTTTTTTTTTTAATGAAGAAATCCTTAAAACAATCT
This sequence comes from Poecilia mexicana, assembly GCF_051168715.1. NCBI lineage: Eukaryota > Metazoa > Chordata > Actinopteri > Cyprinodontiformes > Poeciliidae > Poecilia > Poecilia mexicana. Next base: position 34,368,756 of record NW_028263371.1, read on the forward strand.
TCTCTAGAGGTTCCAGAGCAGTCTCCAGAAAAGATCATGATATCTTCTTCAACTTGTTTAGTAACTTATAATCCCTGGGTTGGATGTTGCTACCACAACAGATGATGGCAGAAAAGATTGTCAACTGACTGTCAATGACATGCTTTTAGAAGCAACACCTTTTAGAATTAGCACCTTCCTACACACTTTAGCTTCCTCCACAAGTCCAGTCTGGTCTGTCCTTTCTGGTAGACAGCTTCACTGGACTGTTGTCTCCAGTCCAGTCAGCTGGCCAGGTGATCACTGAGGTATTTCTGAGGTATTTGTATTGTTTCACCAACTCCCCAGTTCTTCTCCATGGAAACAGGATTTGACCTTACTCTGTTTCTCTCTAAATCTGAAATGATATCCTTTGTTTTATTCACATCCAAAATAAGACGCTTGTTTCCACACCATGCCACAAAGTGGTCCTCTAGAACTCTGTACTCAGCCTCTTGTACATCTCTGATACACCTGAAGGTGTACAAAGTGAAAAGGAATGGTCAGAGTATGGGTCCCTGTGGCACTCCTGTATTGCTGACCATCAGGTACACAATCATTCAGTCTCAAAAATCATGTTTTTAAGATTAAAGAACCCTGTTTAGGTGGTGGTGCAATAATTGCTTGTAAAGTGCTTGCTCATATGACGTAGTCTGCATTATATGTCATTATGGAGCAATTTGTCTCATCTGTTTTTAGCTTAATGTAGCTGTTGTCAATAATGGTATTAATTATGAAGCAAACAAAGTAGGATGCTGCTGATACAACTTAGCATGCCAAAGGAATATGTGCAGTGCATTACCATGCAGCTAACGCTGTCCTTTGATTTACACAACAGTGGGATTATTTACTATAAATATTTAAATAATTTCTTTTTGACTTTCAAACCAAAAGCTTTGATTTTTAAAGTTATGTAGTTATGCACTGTTTGTTACATCGTTTTCTAGTACTTCTGTTTTTAATTTGAGCCTTTGCAGTAGCACACAAGGAAATCATTTTATAACTGATGTACTTCACTTGTAGTAGCTGATAACCAGCCCAATGTCACAATGCAGAATGAAAGAGCAAGCAACACATTCTGCCTTCTTTCCTTTAACCCAACTTAACTTGAGTCCCAAAAACCCAGCGGACTCACCAGGATTTCCCAGATTAGCCAAGTTCTCTTGATTACTCAGTAATGGCCTGATACCCAGAGAAAATAGGCAAACTCCTCCCAAAAGAGCCCCTTCGCAAGGAGGATTCAAACACAGGAGTTTGACGGTTCCATCATCTCACAGTTATCTTGCCAAAAATGTTACACCTCCTTTTTATTTTAAGTTCTGAATAGTTTGTATATCTAGGATTGACATACTTTGATTTCCTTTCTTTTTCATATCAGCTTCACCTTGGCTTTAATTAGTCATGAAATGTTGTTTTGTGGTTTTATAAACTTGATAGAAATTTTACAGTCATAGTGACAAGAAAGTACTACAGTCAACCCTCAGTTGATTGTAGTGATCTTTACTTAATCATTCAAAACACTAAAAAACACAAAACACTACTTTCTTGTCACTATGACTGTAAATTTCCCATTTCCTTCTTTTCCTTTAGAAATAGTTTTTTGAAGGTTGATTTGCATCTTTGTTGTTATTCTCTTTGCTAATTTATTTCTGTTTGCAAATTTTGAGCCGTCCTCTTGAACAGTTTGTCAATCAATTTTTCTTTGCAACGTTGCTTGGATTTCCCAGCCATATTATATACGTCTTTTCATGACTGAATCAGATTATCTCAATCCTCCACCTGCTGCGGTTATGTGTGTGAGGATCCAGAAGACAAAAACAAAGCGTGTTATCAAGCAGCAACAGTGTTTAACAGAGGAAACTCCACAGGTCTGGGACTCGCTGATTTAAAGGAGGTGATCCTGGAATATGTAGCGACATCCAGAAAGACTTGAATGTTCTGAGGCAACTCTGCTTATTGGCGGTTTCTCACATCATAACTTATCAGCATCAAACACACCCATGTAGAGCAAACAATGCCTACCTGTTATGTCCATGTCTTTTCTTTGCTGGTCATTTCAGTGTGACTCAGGCTCATGTTCTGTTTTAAACCCAATATTCTGTTCTGAATATTCACTGTATTCAAAATTAGTTTGAATAGAGTGAACTGTTTATGATTAATGAAAAGGCTCAAAATCAGGCTCAGGTAAATGTCCTTCCTAAATTTGTCACTGATTCCTTTGATTAACTTGGAATATGTGTCACAAGAAGATTTAATCTTCTGTTTAAAAATGACTTCCTTCCCCTACTGGAACAGTGCAAGCAAACACTGTCAAGATAGTCTCCAATATTTGTGTTTCTAGTTGGTGGGATCAACTCAGCAAAAATGATGCTTCTTCAAAAATTTCTAGATTTGTTTCAATGGCTTACCATTCTGATTATCAAATCTTTTTTTTAAATCTCTGGATTCTTTAATTATTTCATTTATATGGAATGTAAAATGGAAAACTGAGGACATTCTTTTTATACTACTTCCTATCAGGTGTAGAAGATGCTTCTACCTGGACCAGTCATCACCTGTTTGAGTCACCATGGAATCTAATTCAAACAGGAAGGTAGTCGGGTAAAGAAGGTGTACAAACTATGACAGCATTATGTCCTCAAAACCTTCCAGATAACACTGTCAACAGGTTTTTATCTCAAACCAACATCTAGTGGCATAATATCAGTTGTGTACCACTTTATTTTCAAATGTACAGAACATCCTTTTCATCCCCCCTATTATGCCCTTAGCGCAGGTCAAGTCCACACAAACCAGCCTACCCAGCAGCGCGAACAAGTAAATAGTAGTTTAAATAGTTTAAACAGTAATTAAAAAGAAGACCTCTGATTAGCACTAACACAAAATATATTAACTCTGATTGTTAGGATCTGGGGTTGTTTGAGTTTGGTTTTGGGTTTTGTCATTTTTTGTGTGTTTCTTAGTTTTCTCTATTTGTTCTTCCTTAGTGACTCTAGTTTATTTCTTGTTCCTAGTTCTTCTTTGTCTCTCTACTTTAATTGTTTCTTTAGTCTAATTATTCTTTAGTGTTAGATTTATTTTCTGTTGCCCTGTTTACTCTCCCTCGCCCCCTGTGCCACTTTTTCTCTCTCTCTCTCCTCTCACACCTGCAACGTGTTTCTAACCAGCCATCTGTTCCTTGTTCAGTATCAACATCTACTGTATAAAACTCATTCTCAGTTCTTCCTGGCTAGTTCCTGTCATCAACTCCTGTTTTATCTCCCTGTCATCATTATGTTTCTGGATTCCTGTATTTTGTTCTACTCTGGCTCCCTGCATTCCTTGTGTCTCCATGGTTTTTATTGTAAGTTTTTGTTCTTAATTTTCATTAAAAACCACAAAATCTACTTGATGTCTTTGCCTGCTGCATTTATGTCTAGCAATAAACACACAAGGTAACAGCTTTGACAAATGGCACCTTCCAAAGGTTCAATAAAAGTAGTAATTATTAAAGAAACACTTGTCATCTCTTTATCCTCCAGTTATTTCCCATCCATCCTCTATACAATTTTTTCCAAGTATTTCTCTTCTCTTTTCTTCTTTTTATCTCTTAGTAGATCTAGAGCGCTCCCACGACATCAGACCCTGACATGTCGGAACCCTGCTCACAAGAGTCACTGTGCCGAGACTAAGGGGTGAGTAATCGCTATGTCTGTTCCTACCAGCTGCTAAAATACACCAGTTGATGTGACCTTTGAGTTTCTGAATAAACAGAACAAAAAAAGATCAGATGAAAAGCCTTCTGTCTGATCACTGTGTACAAGCTTTTTACTTCCCTGTCATAAACTCCTTTATCAAACTGAATTTTAGCTTCTTTCTCTGAAATCTGAGTTCAAAACTGAGATCTGCAATACATATGAAGGGGATTGTACCAGAGTTGTATTAAGTATACACGTGTATGAGTGAATATTTGTGCAAGCTAGTACAAAATTATATTGGTGGGTGATGAAGAGGAACCGATCAAATCTGACCTCAGTTATGGCACATTTTGTAAAACACGCTGGAAGAAGTTTATTTAGGGACCAAGTATTATGTGTTTTACAGGCACACAGTGCAATTTTATAGCATAATCAACTAAGTGTTAAGTTCAGTTGTTATAAAAATGCTATATACATATGTATATCAAATATGACTAAAAAGAAGTTTAACACCTTTAAATTTACCAAAATGGCAATAAAATTCAAAGCTGAGTAGTTATTCTTAATGAAATTAGCAACTGCCTTGCTAGTAAAACTGTGCCAGTTTTATTCTACATTGATGGAACATATATTTAGTTTAGTGAATCCTTTCCTTTGAAGTGTTACAGCACAGAATATTCTCCCAGTTTTGCGTTCGTTTTAAGCAGACTGTTGTTTAGAGAGGACAACATTGCAAGAAACCCAACACCCCAACCACATTGTTTACCATGGACATGCAGAAGCAGAAACTTCATGCCATCAAAGGCTAATGAGGGGGAAACTATCTCAGAATTTGGTGCATCACTTTCTCTGTCAAGGCATGGATAAAGGAGGAGGAAAATGGAGCACGGCAAATGTGATAATTGGTCCCATGTGTTTCTGTGTGTTTGTCTAAATGTGTGCATTTGTGTGGAAACATTCTATTTAATTCATAATATTTTTGAACAGGTTTTTTGACAAGAATGTTTTGATTGTAGACAAAAGATAGGAAGAAAGAAGTAGAGAAAGGAAGGAAGGCAAAAAGAAAAACAGAAATGTTGGAATAACATATCCAAAAAAATACTTATTGTTTCATATGATGTGGTGACAAAACAAACTGTTTAATGATTGTTTTGAACCTCATTTTAACTAAATTTTTACAAAGAAAATGTCACACCAGTCAGTATAAAAATCCTCATAAGTGCAACATTTTATGTCTCATTATTTGAGATTGTTCAAATCCAAATTTGGATTGGAACAAGTCAAGTCACTTAGCAAATGGTGCTTTATGAAGAAAGCAAGAACAAAAATAATGGAATGAAAAACAAAAAATAAATGTTTGTTGTCAGTGTCACGAAGGCATCTCCCATAAAGACATAGATCATGCATATACTGTTGAATTTCTCAAACCTCCACTGCATATATAGTCTCCCTTACATACTAATATGTGAATATTTATTCAAATGTGATGTCAGGTTTGATAAAAATCAATAAGGCAATCAAGTTGATGCCATCAAATCGCTGCGTTTGCGGCATTTTGCATATTCACCGTTGCTCGCATCATTAAAAACAAATCCATCGATGCCACCACCACCGACTTGCTTTTAATTAGTTCCAGCAAACATATTGAACAGTGTCTCAAAGCAAAACACACACACACATGCGCACACACACAAACACACTAACTTTTTTAAGTGTGTGAATCTTTGCCCAGCAATATTGCTGAATGGATAAAAAAAAATTGTCAAAAGAAAATCCTGAAAGATGGAAAACTTAGTAGTTTCATGCAAAGGTGCCAAGTACCTGATTCTCTTTTGTAATCAAAAAGTGTGCAAGACAAGACTTTGGCAAGAGAATACAACTGAACAACACTGTGAAAATATTGTACCTATTGTTTGATTCAATTCAGTTCAGTTTAATTGTGTAGTATGTTGGAGTAACTCTGTTACTTTTACCAGGGTTTGGAAAATTCAAGCATTTTCAATGTATTTTTCCACCACTACACTTTGCGGATTAAATCAATACAAGAGAACTAAAGAAAACAGTTTCAATTCATTTTAATATGATATCATTTATTACTGTACTCTACAAAGCAGACAACCTATAGTTTTTGTCTGTCTCAGTTGGTTGATTATTTGGTTTACATTACCTGTTATACTGCAAATTGCACAGACTTAATAAATTAAAGTTATTTCTATATGTTTGACCAAGCTTGTGACGCTATTGGTATGTTTAAGTGTGCTGTACTGGTGCAGAGTTATCAGACAAATTTGTACTTCAGTACAGTTATATCTGTGTTAAACAAAGAAACCCTTTAAGTCAATCCAGCACCTTTTCTGTATTGGTTTGGTATCGGTTGATTCTAAACCTCAGATATATGTACTGGCATTGGAAGTGAAAAAAAGAGGATTGGTGCAGCCCTACCCTAAATCAAATCAAAATCAAATCAAATACTTGTATAGCACATTTCAGCAGCAAGGCATTTCAAGGTGCTTTACGTCATTAAACACAAAAACATGTAACATTGAATAAATAATCAAAAACATTACAAAAACATTAAATTTCCAGCCGAGTCGAAGTTCTGTGCTTCAAATCGGCAGAAAAAAACAAAACAAAACAAAACAAACAAAAAAAACAGTGGGGGGGACTCCAACCCTTTTCAAACAACTTTAAACTATTCATCACTGGTTTCACTGCTGTCTTGTAGACTTTTCCTTTCATTCTTGCTGATCCTTTTCTTTACCCATTCCAACCTGCTTGCTTCTTCACCTCATTTCCACATTCTCCATTTTTCTGGGCCATTTAATTTAAGTTCTTCAGGTTATCTACCACTATTTCACTTGTGCCTCTCTCATTTGACCTCTTAACTATCACGAGGACATCTGTCTCCTCATGGAACCCATCCGACATGTAAGTGTTTTGGGGGTGACTGTTAAGGGGTGAAGTGAATGGATAACAGTGTCCATGTTAACTTTTATGTACATCAAGCCTTTATTTTTGAAAAAATGTTGCAACAATACACTGATAATATACAGTAAGCACAGTAAGCTGTTTGGTGCAAAATTAGATTTTGTTTTCCCCATTTCAACTGAAAAGAACTTGTGTCCCACACCTGCCATAGTTTTGACACTGAGCTCAGCTGGTTACTCAGTGGTGCTCCTGAAGTGGTTTTCCATGTCATCCCAATAGTAAGTAGAACTCAATGGAAAAAAAGTCTCTTGAAGCTGGACCTCATTTGTCTCTATCAGCTATCTGTATCTCTCACCCTCCTCCTCTCCCCCTGTGTTTGTGTCCTTTGCCCACTGCGGTGGGTCTCCGGTTACCTTAATGGTTCCCAAGATGCATTGTGGCTTTGTGTGTGCGGGAAAGCAAAAGAGGTTTGTGAATGTATGTGTGTGTGGCTCACAGTGAGTTGATGCGGTCATTTTGACACTTGAGAGGTTATCCATCAGCAGCCAGCAGCTACAGTCTGAGCTAGCCATTTCCAAAGGCACTTACACACACAACCACAGACCCACAGATTTCTGTCACGCCACAGGAATCTTAGACATGTTAACAGGAAGAATATTCACACATTACCAAGATTAGAGTTAAACTTCAATAGAAGGTATGCTGATGCAGCTCGTAATGCATTCTTCATTTTAAAAGCCTCAACTTCACTCCCCTAAAGATTTCTTATTATTGAGGCCAAACACCTTGTTTTTTCATGTCCATCCACACATTTCATTAGAAGCTATTTGGCTTGTGCATGTTGGAAACATCAAGTTGACCTCTACATGTAGAGATGTCATCTTTTCAAGTCCAAGTCATTTTTTAGTCAAAGTAAAGTCTAAGGTTTTTTAAACCTGATTCAGAGGAAAGTCTCTAATGACTGAAGAAACCTCTTTTCAAATCAAATCCATGACATCCATGTCACCACACTATATCACTGTTGGTTACGATTCCAAACCTGTCATTTGTCCTTTAACAATGTTACATGAACATTTATATAATTATCTACAAATCTTTTAACAGTTGTCTTTTAATAATTTTATATTTAACTTATCAAGAAATCTGTAAAAGGCTGGGTTTTTTTGTTTTGTTTTTTGGGGGGAAATGCTTCAGATGTAATATTTTGGCAGTTATAGCTCCTCCATCCACTCCACAAAATCGACAAAACACCTTAACTTTATATTTTGATATATTTTATTTTATATTTTCTATGTTTTTTACCCTCTACATCTTTTTTTGACCCAAAAACAAACATTGTCATTCATTGTGTGGCGCATGGGAATCATGGGTACCTGCCAATCATTTCCATTGTACCTGTTGGTGGATGCCACTCACATTTCAGTTAAATTTGAACTTTGTGTATTTTTTTGCTTATATCCTATATTAAGTTCTAACTATGAAGGAGAATTAGAGCCATACTAAGAAAAATAATAAAGTAAAATTACGAGAAATAAGTCAAAATGTAACGAGAAGAAAGTTGAAATAATACAAGAATAAAGTCACAATATTACAAGAAAAGTTTCATATAGTGACAGGGATGAGGCAGTGAGTAATGCATGATGAATAACTGCATCTTAACACTTAAAATAAAACAATTACCAAGCTGAAAGAAAACATAGTTTATATTCATTGTTTTTCTCTCCTGATTTGAAGAAATCTCAAGGAACTCACCATCATGCAATGTTTGTTAAATGGTTCTCAGCCTGAAAAGGTTTGGGAAACTGTCATAGATCCAGGTCAACATGAACCACCCACTACAGACTAGTCTGGCCAACTGACAATGATTCCCAACAATGTAAGATTTAGTTGATCCATTTGAAATTATTATAAAATAAAATTATTTAGAAAATAAAATGCAACAAGATATTCAGGTTCACTTAACTGCACTGTATTTATCACAAGCCTCATAAGAAAGTAGAAATCTGTAGAAATATGAAGACGTTAGGATGCAAAAAAGGAGTCAATTTCCCAGTAATTGAAAAATAAAACCAAAAGACAGGAGGTTTCCAGTATGTGTTTTGATAAAGGCTTACTGTAAGTTCTAATTGTATAAAAGATGTTTGGAGACTGGAGGACTGTCACTCTTGGCCTCTGTGTCCTTTCCTTTATTCTTCATTCTTTCACACTAACACAGTCTGTTTTTCTGTGTGTGTGCCGTTCTGATCTCTTTACAGTGACATTAAAGCAGAGCAGTGTCTCCTCTCGCTTTCTCAGACCGGCTGAGACTTTAAGTGTATTGCTGCCTAATAAAAAGACAGAGGGGGAGGGAGAGCATTGTTTTCTGGAAATGGACTTACACACACAGTTCATCAGCAGTCATAGTCCAACTCACTGGTAATGCTTGCTATAGTATCATATAGACACTGTGGGTAACTTATGAACACATTGGAATTACACAGTCAGTGTGAAAACATTGAAGAGTATAAAATAAAATTTCAGTGTATTAAATTTGAATATGTTTATAATTATTTTTCACTAACTTAAATCCAAGAAAAGGACATGAAAACAAATTATGAGAAAAAATATTACACAATTTTACATTATCATCCACACACTACAGTGTGACTCAAACAACAGTGTGGGTTTTGACAGGAAAGAAACCACATATCAAAGCTATATTTTCACAAAATAAACCTCTTGTAAAATATAACCTTAAACTAAACCTAGAATAAAATCCAAAAATTGAAAAACTAATCTAAAACACGTGTAACAGGAACTTGCACATGTGTTTTTGTCCTTCAGTGGAAACGAGGCCATGTTAAGGGATCTTTCAAGGGATTGGGAGACGATACTTCCTGGATATCATATCACAATGGTGACCCTCTATAATTAGGTGTATGAAAGCAAGCCTTTTCCATTCTATAAACATACCTATTAAAATTGATCATCTTAGCTCAATCTACAGATAATCAAATACAAACAGCACAGCTCTCCCTGGAGTTTTATATCTGCACATTTACTTTCTGAGCACAACATATTTCAGTTTATCCATTAGAAATATGTGCAAAACTTTGTCAATATGACGCTAAAGTGTAAAAAACACAAATTATGGAATTGCAGTGTTTATACCAAACATGTGAAATAATGTTGCTATGGCAGTGCATAGAGATGCAGGAGCCATAGAAACACAGCTCCTGGAAATAAGCCTTATTTTAATTCATATATGGCTGATTTCGACACTAATTCAATGCCGTATTCATGATCAAAGTACAGCTCAGCTGAACTGGTGGCTATTGGAGACATTTCAGCTGTTGATACATCACTGTGGCTGAAATCTGCACTCGGCAGACAGCAGCCCTGAAGGACTGGTGCAGCAGAGTGTGAGGAACAACGGTCAAACGGAGACGTTGTGCCCGAAAACAGACGAGACACATTGGGCCAGCTGAAGACTAGGAAGCCACTGATTACAACTCTCTTTCTGGACAATGTTCATTCACTGGATAACAAAGTGGATTTGTTACATCTGAGGCTGAGTGTTTCTACAGAGAAGAAGAACTGTGCTGCTCTTTGTCTAACAGAAAACTGGTTTAACAGCAACATGCCAGACTCAGCCTTCCAGACCAACAGTCTGGAAAAACATGGGAGGAGGACTCCCAGTGGTCTTTCAGGTACTTGACCAATCTTCATTCATCTACATGAATGAAGTTTAGTGTATGAACTGTGGACTGATAAAAAGCTGTTGCTCTGAGGCGATAGAACTTATGACAGTGAAATGTTAACATACTGTCTGCCATGGGAGATTACTTCAGTGTTTGTCTCTATTGTTTACATCCCACCGGGTGCTAACGGCAACAAAGCATCTTAGAAGCTGTATGACATCATTACCTCACCTGGAGTCCCAACATCTCCTGGCTGGCCAGGAAGGCCCTCCAGTGTCTCTACTTCCTCAGGAAGCTGTGGAGAGTTGGACTGAGGAGCTTCTGATGCTGTGTGGTGGAGAGTGTTCTCTACAGTTGCATCACCGTGTGGCACGGCAGCTGCGCTGCTGCACAGAGGACTGCAGAAGCAGCCTTTCCTCCACCATAGACCTCTACACGTCATGATGCAGGAGGAGAACGCTCAACATCATGAGGACTCAACCAACCTGGACACAGACAGTTCCAGCCCCTTCCCTCAGGCAGGATGGTCAAGAGCATTCAGAGCAAGAGCACCAGGCTGAGGAACAGTTTCTTCCCTTCAGCCGTCAGACTGATGTTGAGAAAAAATAATTCTGTGTTTTACTTCTATGTATTTAGCTAGTTACTAAGCTAAACCTAAAGGGAATGACATGTTAGGAAATGCAAATGAGAGCTAGGGATGGAATACTTCATCATTTCCTTATTAGACTTCTTGATCTAGGACCTGAGTTCACATTTTGTACCACAAGCAAACAATTGCGAAATGGTATGACAAGAATCCCTACATAAAAAACAGCAATTATGCAACATGAATGAGTTTATTCTTGTAAGTCATTAAAAAATCATGCCACACCATCCTCCTCCTCCTACTTCCATTCATTTTCTTTGTCTTTTCCGCCTGTAGTAGCCTCCAGTTGTTCACGACTCTTGTGATGTGACAAAAGTGTTTCCATTGAAGTTTTGCGCAATGCTGTCAAAGTTTTTAGCGCAAAAAGATTTTATTGAAAAACTCAAGTTTTTTTTAAATTGACATGTTTTCATTAAGCACATTTATTTTAGTAGTTACCACTTGCACAGTTATGTGGTCAGTGGAAATGTTGATTATCAGAAATAAATAACCAAGCAGTTCTCAGTCTCTGCCAGTTATTGTTCTATGGATACCTGCCTGTTGATCTGTGGTGTTAGATGAAAAACAGATGATGTGAAACAGCAAGACCTACACACACATACAGTACACAGAATAAATACCTACAACTTCTCTCCAAAATAGAAAAAATTGTTAATAAAAAATACCTCAACTTCCAGTTAGAATACTCCAGTCAACAAACTCTTTAAACAAGGCGAGCAACATTCAACAAAATTACTAAGCTAGAGTAACAGGAATACAGTAAAATTAATAAACTACAAAAAATAGTAGAAGGGAACAAAAAATGCACTGAAAGCAATAACTAATAAACAGACAAATTACAAAAGGCCTTCACAGCACAGAACAGTATTACTGCTTCATTAAATCAATGCAGAAATGCAATACAGTAATCAGTATCCACACAATGTGGATATGTGTGTTTAAGAACCAGGTTTTGAAGAACTGGTCAAAATAGCTTTCAAACCCATTAAGAACAATAATTGGGACATGCTTAGAATGCAAAGCAGGAGGCAAATTAAACACTATTTTGATAGAAATTTTCAACAATATTTGCTGAATTAGGACATTCCACTGAGCAAAAATGATTTGTTCTATGAAGTGATGGGGATTCCAGCTGTGATTCCTCCTTTGTAGGAGCTGTGCACAGCTGGCAGGGAACATCCTGAAATGGCATGTAGCCTTCCAGCTAACATTGTGCACTCTGGGAATTTCTTGTTTGTGTTGTGTGCTTCAGTCCTTTTTGTTCTTCTCGTGGCTGAGTCCAATTCTTTCCAATATGAGGGAAAAAAGTTAGCTTAACTTTAGAACTGTGTTGAACTTTCTCAGAAATTTCAACCTATTTAGAGGTTGTCTTACTTACAAACAGCCCAAAAAATTATTGTAACAAATATAAAACGTGATCTTGAAGGGTTTTTCTGTTGTATTGACTGTATATATTTTTATGGGAAGCACATGGACTTTTTTAACCTGTAATTTTCCAGCAATTGCTGGGTATTTAAGGGAAATAGCTCTCTGACGAGCAGAAAGACAGGCAATTGCACGATAATATCAATTTCTGCTGTAGGAAATGTGAGCAGAAATCTTTAGGAGGCGGAGAAGATTCACATAGATCTCCAGGGCCACTTCTCAAATGTTTCACAATAGACTGTGTTGCAATTCAGTTTTCCTTCCACGTCTTCTTTATGCAGCTAGTCCCCAGAGACGTTTCCAGTCTAACTTGGTTCCCAAATACTTGTGGGTGTGTGATAGGAGCAATCTTTATAATGCTGGATACATGTTATAACCTGCAGCTTTTTCTGACATTTTAGATTTCCATGTTTTTTTTTTCATATTTTGACTTTTTTTTTTAATAATTTGACAATTTTTCTCAGATTTCAGACTTTTCTTTCTTAGACATGACTTTTCACAGATTTCATTTTTTCCCTTAATTTTAGGAGGTGCAGTCAGACTTGTGACTTTTCTCATATTTCTGACTTCTAGGATTTCTCTGGTTTAAATTCTTTCTAGATTTTTTTTTCAGATTTCTGACGATTTTTTTTGATAGATATCCAAATGTTTATTTCTTTTTTTACTTTTATTTTAAATCTGTCTGGGGGTCATACTCAGCTTTTTGATGCTGCTATCTTTCACAGTAGGGAAGGTTTCTTCAGTGAGTTCTGGTTACACTGTTTACTTCTGAATGCAGTTGTTTACACCAGGTTTTATTTAGGAATATTAGAGTAATATATGTTGGAAATCCCAGATTCAGATTTTTAAAAAATAGAATAAAATATACTTTATTGATCCCCAAGGGGAACTTGCTTTTTTGTTGAAAGCTTCTCCAACTTAGGTAATAAATACAACGTTAGTAAAATATTTATATACCTAAGAGTGATAAGTTCAAAATGACTAGATATAAACAAATAAAAAGCAAACACATGCAATATATTAATCAATAAATAATCTATAAATGAGTGCAGTAAAATCCATCCATCCATTTTCTTTACACCCAGGAGGGAGGGGTGCTGGTGCCTCTCCAGCTATTGTTCCGGGTGAGAGGCGGGGTCACCCTGGACAGGTCGCCAGTCTGTCGCAGGGCAACACAGAGACAAACAACCATGCATACACACACTCACACCTAGTGGCAATTTGGAGAGGCCAATTAACCTGACATGTTTTTGGACTGTGGGAGGAAACCCACCATGCACAGGGAGAACATGCAAACTCCATGCAGAAAGACCGGGGCCAGGAATCAAACCCAGAACCTTCTTGCTGCAAGGCAACAGCTCTACCAACTGCGCCACTGTGCAGCCCCGAGTGCAGTAAAATATTGAATCAATTAGCACAGACTTGAGCATCGGAAAGCCTGTTGGCTTTACAATGTTTTTCATTTTAGTGTATAGTTTCAGGATTTGTAAAGTCTCAAAGAACATCCATCTTAGTTAAACTTCCTTTTGTAGTAGTCTCCTTATTTAGTCCAGCACTTTGATTTCACTACTGACAGTTCTAGTTACTAAATGTCTCACATGTACACTCTTTGATTGTTTATTTCAGGGATTCCGCATTCATTGTGCATAGTAATGGCCAGTGAACCACAGTAAGTTTCCTTTCTTCTTTCCTGTTCCTGTTTTGGCATCTGGCTGCTGTTGTTTGTTTGTAGTCTGTTCCGCTGCGCCGCCTTTTTCCAGTGTGTCACAACCAAACGTCTAACCAAGCGCTAACAGGAGGACTCACGGGGTCTGTGAAAGAGTATGTGTAAGTGTATGAAAAAGAAACGCTTTTATTTTCATGCTGTAAAACTAAACGACACAATGTGTGTGTGTGTGTGTTTGGAGGGGGTGTGAGAACTGTTTGTATGCGTTTGTGTTTTAGTTCTGTTCCCCAGGGTCAGTGTGAAGCCTTTAGCGCTCCGAAGACACAGTGTGGCAGGTAAATAAACAGCCACACACACACAAACACACACTCCAGGACCTGTCTATGAGTTAACCAGGTGAAACTAAGCCAGCGTGGGATACGAAGTGGGCCTGTATGTTTGTAGATTTCAACATTTCAAAAGGGCTCATCAACAGAACATACCGACACCATGATACAACTGTAAATTAGAAGGTAATTAAAGTCATGTCTTTAATGTTTACTCCCCAACATCCACCCAGCAAAATTTTAACCAAGTTAGTGAAGTTAGTAATGCAAGTAAAATTTGCAAGCCATCATGCCAGCTGCAGCTTTACAATGTTGTTTCTGTATTCATAAATTACTTTTCTTACTTAAAAATTCACGTACATCAGCAATACATTTTTTATACGTGCTTTACAAATATTAATAAGTAAAGTTTATTTATAAAGTGCTTTTCTTATGAAGGCAAAGCAGTTGTATTTTCATCATAACTTTTTGAAAGGAAAAAAACCATTAAAAAAAACAAGGAAAATCATCTAACTGTTTTGAGTGAAATCATAAATAATATGTTGTTGATTGAAAGGTGTGAGTTTCAAAAGAAGAAGGAGTTCCTTACAGGCAAAGTAATCAGTTGACCTTACAGTCATGTTTTGGCAGGTGGCAGGTAATCAGATTGGTGTTTCATAAAAGTAGGATTACGAAATCTAGGATAAGAGATAAAACCAGTCATGACACAGAGCCTTCAGTTCATCCTGGCTTTATCCGTTTCACAAAGACCAAACCAGGCTCAGCAGGAGCAGCAATGTCAAGCCAGGCTTAAGTAATTCAGGTGAATGTGAGCCAAGAGATTTCTTCAGCAGACCATAAGATCCATCACAGATTCACTGACGTACACTAGATAAATTGTGTATGCCATACCTCAAACATCATCATTTGATTGAGGATTATGAGGAATTGCTGCTACAATAGCAAACGACAGCAGATCGACTGAATGAGCAATTAGTCTGATATTCCAAACCATCCTTAACTAAAGAATCTGTTATAATCATACCTGTCATATGCTCAAATAAACAACTTTAACCTAATATATGAATAGTGGAAATCAATATTATAACATGTTAATCTGAATAAATTCATTCATGTTACTCTGTTTTGTTTCACATCTTATAGATATGTATACAGAGCAAACATAACAACTGATCAAGATTAAAAATAACATTTTGCAGTATCTGGAAGTATTTGGATAACATGTTGACTGCAATGTGCAAATGACTTTTACTTATAACTGAGAAGGTATAAGACCTATCATCATAATTAGGTTTACTTATGGTTAACTTCCTGTTTGAGTTGTGATGATTTGTTTTAAAGGGGCAATTTCTTGTTTAACTTTTAGCGCAAAGGCAGCTTAATGGCAATAAAAGGACAGAAGATAAACTGTAACGGAGCTTATCAAATGTATCTGATTATTTGACCCTTATGACGTAAATAAGTGCATGTTTTAACTATTGTGTGATTTAAACTGGGCATTTATTTAATTATATGCCAAAACTAAAGTTAATTTACATTGTAATCATTGTTTTAAGCTAAGTTAAAAATAATCAGTTACCATATTTTCCGGACTATAGATCACACCTTAAACCTCCTCAACTTAAAATCTGCATCATATGAACTTCTTCGTGTGGTTTCTATGACGAGGGGGTATGAGTTTAAGGAAATTTCTTCGTCGTGCCTGCTGCTAATTTGTCCTTGTTATGAATGAAAATTAGAGCTTTCTTCTTTGATTTTTAATTTTGACTTCCAATGATTCACTTCGTGCTATAGAGCCCTCTGGTTGTTGAAAAAATTCACAGAAAAGCTGCACCGGGCTACAAGCCGCATGCTTCAAAACGTGGGGAAAAAGTACTGGCTTATAGTCCAAAAAACATAGTAAGTATGTAAAGTATGCTACAAGTAATATATATAGCTTGACTTAATGACAACACATTTCGTTATCAGTAATTTAATCCCCTCATCAGTACATTTGTGTATAACTTTTCTGAACAACTGTTTTGTTCAGAAACACAATCAAACTGTAAGAGAGCCCGGATGGGCCATTGTAAAATTAGTTATGGTATTTTTTAACAATATTAAAATAATAATAGTATGTATAATAATTGTATTTTAATGCATTGTGATAAAGAAAGACCAAAACAGACAGATAAGAAAACAGCGTGGCAGGAGCCGTCATCGGTGGGTGGCCATGCCGGCCACCCAGTGGATTCACTGCAGTCTCTGGTGGGGGGAACTAGCTGTCGTTCCCCACACCAAGAGACAATTTTGCATTAACCTCCCATCCCTGCCAGCACTGTCCCATCTCCTTGGCAGGATAGTCGTTTTGAAGAGCTCCAAAATCTTCAACCCCAACCCAAAATTTGAGAACTATGTTTACAAAGTGGTTCTGTGCCTAGTCTAGATTGTATAGATCTGTTTTTATGTTTAAAAATAAATCCAAACAACTGGTTCAGCAGTCAGGGTCAAATTGACACCTTTTAAATTTCTTGGCTTTTTATGGTAAAATTGTAACTTTCAAACATAATTTCACCTTAAAGTAGTAATACTCAGAACAAAACATTTAATAATCTGAGATTAATATTTTGCATATAGATTTTTTTTGACATTTGGCTGATTGAAAAGTCAATTTTCCCCATTTAATATAGAAACCAGCGACTTTATCTGTCCTTCTAATAGAACCATTTGTATTCCCTGTTGCCAGCTGCTTCATTAGCAACATGGTGACAAATAGTTTCAGTATCTCCTGCTCTGTTTTCATTTACACCCAATCAACTTTATTGATCCAGGGCCTCTCACATCCACCAGTACAGTATCTTACTCTGCATGTTTGCTCTCTCTCTCACACACAGAGGAACAGAGAGCAAGACAGATAGAGAGGATGGGAGACAGAAGCAGAAGAGAAATTCCAAAAGATTTGAAAAACGGGGAAATAAAAGGCTAAGTGACAACAGGGAAACTCAATCCATCCGTCACCTCTGAGAGCCAGTGACCTCTGTGTGAGTGTGTGTTTGTTTTCCCGAGTGGCCCTTTGTGTCAAGGGATGCGAAACTTAAATCAGCAATTAAGGTAAATAATTAAACAGGTTGACAATGGATTATTAATGAGACGGATGGGCTAATTGCCCTCCACTTTAAATGGACAGATAACACCTGAAGTTAGATAAAAAAAAATACACAGAGAAAGCAGCAGAGAGACAATTACAGTCTGGGGTAAAGAAATAAAATAAAACATATTATATGACAAAAAGTTAAAGGAAAAGCAGCTAATACTTACTAATCCTTTTAATATAGATGTGAAACGTGATGTATGCAGAAAATAAGGAACAGGAACCATGGTCCATGAGTGTTTGGACTTTAGGTTTCTGAGTTCTTTATCATTGTCATTTGGATTTTTCTATATTATTTCATCCCCCTGTGTTTATGCTGCGTTTCTGCGGAAGAACAATCCCAGTTATCCAACTGAAACCTGGAAATGTAGGTATTATTAATGAGGGTATTTATTAATTATTATCATTATTATTATTAAAAGGCATTTAGCCTTTGCTGTGGCCATGTGCCACAGCAAATAGAAATGTAATGCAGAAAAACAATTGAAGAATAACTCAAAACCACTTTTTTTCTCACTAACTGGCTCACACAGATTCATTGCTATGGCAACCGTTTCAGGATTCAACAACAAAAAACACTCAAACTTTTCCCACACAGAGACCAGAATATTCAGTCCACTACATATTATGTTTTTAGGCTTACTGCTTATTTTGTGATTATTAATAATTGTTCGCTGTGGTAAATTAGCTACTGCTGCTATTAGCTAATCTAACACAGCTGTGGTGGATTAGCTAATTTAAACACCTGCTCTACTGATGATCTGTCAGAGTTGGTGTGTAGGTCGTCTTTTTTTTGTTTTGACTGAACTAAAACACAGATTTCCACATCACATCTACAAGTTAAGGTTGTAAAACTCAAGCAAGAATAAAATAACTACTTCTCTCACTATTTTTATTTATTAAAACTTTTTCCTGACCTTGTTATCTAGCATTGACATTTAATATCAAAACACTCTATCCCTTTTTCTTTTAACAGACATATATTTAAGAGTTAGCAAGTTATCTTGATAACTTAACAACTAAAACCAATGGCACTCATCGTCAGAGAACAGCTATTTGTGGGAGATGTTGGCGGAATCTTACGCAAGAGGGGTCAGGGTGAGGAATTTGCTGAGGATGCAAGTTGGCATCCCGTAGGCGGCTATGGACAGTCTGAGGTGTGATGTGTCTGTTGTTCAGACCAATAGTCTCATCAGCTGTGTGTGTTGCTGGTCTTAGCCGATCCCACAGATGGACGAGCCAGATGTGGTGATCTTGTGATGGAGTAGTCACACATGGAAGACTAGGATGAGGTCAATTTACAGTAGAGCCAGTCTGTTGGAAACCAATTCTTAAACGGCCGATAGTCCAATAGTGGACAATGAGCCATGCAGCTACTGCTATGGTGGACATCCCTGCATCCAACAAGCTAATGGCACGCTCCTCCATAACTTGCAACATCTGAGGCATTATGACTAGTGATTTGACATTTTGGGTTGACCTTTGATTGTTCCCAGTTAAAGGATTGTCCAGATGCTGCTCATTTTGTCTGATCACTCACTGGACATGCTCCACCAATGCACTGAGTAAAAAAAACAACTCACTGAGAAGAAAGCTGGATAAAAAAAATTCTATACAAATCAAGACAAATATTACTTTGGTACAATGTCAGCAAATGCTCATTTACAGTTGTTAACTCCACATGACAACAATATTTGACATGGGGCATTTATATTTTTGTTCAGTATATATTGAAAATTTCATGGTTATTCCACCAAATATTGATTTATGAAACATTAATATTGTTGTTTCTAAATGAATATGAACTTGTTTTCTTTGCACTAGTCGAGGTCTGAAAGCACTGCACCTTTTTCATTATTTTGACCATTTCTCATTTTCTGAAAATGTATACTAAATTTTTGCTTGGAATTTTAGAGACAAGTCAGTAGTTCATAGAATAAAAGAACAATCTTGATTTAACTCAAACATATACCTATAGAAATTAAAATTTAAGAAACTGATCATTTTCATTTATTTGCACACACGCACACACACATACACACGCATACACACGCACACACGCACACGCACACCCACGCACATACACACGCACACACGCACATGCACACACACGCATACACACGTTTGCGTGGCTATCTTTGTGGGGACTTTCAATTGACTTCCATTCATTTCTACAGCCTAAACCTTAACTTTACCCTTTTCCTAACCCTAACCAAAACTCAATTCATACCTTAGCCCTAAATCTGACCCCTGACCCAAAAACAGGGTTTCCCCTTGTGGGGACCAGGCTCTGGTCCCCACAAGGGGCAATTGGTCCCCACAATGTAGTATATGTCAGGAAAATCGTCCCCACAAGGTATTACAAACAAACGCGCGCACACACACACACACACACACACCCCCACACACACACGCATTGTCCACATATATATATATATATATATATATATATATATGTATATATATATATGGTCCTCTAACATCATTTAAAGTCTCATGTTGCTCTTTGAAAAAATAATTGCCCACCCCTGTTCTAGATCATACACCCTCTATCTTAATTAAAGTTCCTCTCCTTCTCTGTTTTGTCTCCCCCTCTTTTCTTCATGTCACTATCTTGCCAGTGCATAATATCTCTCAGTAAGGAAGGCTGTGGCCCCCTTTTCCCTTCCAGAAGAGATTCAATTGGACTGGAAGCCAATCAGTCACTGAAAGTATCGAGCTTTGATTGGATTTGCTTGGGGCTGACGGGATGAGGTGGGTGGGGTAGGGGGGCTCAGCTTTGATTTTAACTCTACTCCAATGAAAGTAAATCTGATGTAATATTGCTGTAGACGCAAAGGACAGACGGACTTTGGGTGTGTTTAGGTGGAAGGGTGGATGGTGTGTGTGATTGCAGCTGACATCTGTCATAGCTTGAGCTTTTAAAACTGGACCAGCTCTGACTGATGTCTCTGGAAGTTGAGCGCTGGCAATCTGGTATATTGAGTAGCGCTGGACTATGCCTCTCATGCAACATTTTACATTTAAAGAATTAAAATAAAAATGAAAACAAACCCTGGATATAATGTGATCAGGGATACAAGAATTTGCTGTTTTAGATTTTAGGTATTTTAGTAAAAAAAATATTTTTTGTTATGGTTTAACCTTTTTGTAACTGAACAATAGCCATACAATAAAATTACAACATAGACAATATATAATAACATGCTATCTAATGTCGAGGCACTGCTGCGGTAACCACCGCTCTCAGCCTCAACACATCTATAACCGAGAACATTCCCGACTCAAAGTACTGGGCAAAACCTGTTTTTGTAAGCTATAAGAAAAAGCATAAACATTACCCATGATCTTCAAGAGCAGAAATCATATCCATTTCTATAGAGTGACACACAAAACATTTCATTGCTTGTATAAACAATTCTAATGCAGCTGAACTTGTTACTGTACCGCCTATGAAGGGAACAAAAATGTGCTCTGGGGTAAGATTGGTGGCTGGGAATTATCTGCATTCACACATTCACACTATAATTAAAGAGGCAATAATATGCAAATTCAACTTTTTTTTTAGCTTTACTTCATGCCATAAAGTTATTCCCTCATCAAAAACATACCTGGAGTGTTGATTTGAATCTGTCTTGCATGTTTGAGAAATTCTTTGCTCCCCTGTGGCAACCATGCAGCTGTGCTTCTGCCTCACATAGCACCCCTCCTCTTTAGGGGCAGAGGCATAATTTCAATTTAGGAAGTAAAATTTCTCTTAATTTTTTTTGATACATATATATATATATATATATATATATATATTCTGACCTGATAAAACCCAATAAATTAATTTACACATAACCCAACAATTATTTACAGAGAAAATGAAGGCTGGAAGTGGTGATCTGCCAGCAATGTCCCTGTATGAAACATGAACTCAGGAAGCATGTGAACAATCAACTGTGGCTTAAAGATTTACAGATAAGATTTACCATAAATTGATCTGGAGTTCCTTCATAATAGTACAACTGTTTAGTCTTGTTTCCTCATGGATTAAGTCTTCGCTTCAACCTGTGGGACAAGCTGTTTAATATTATGTGAAATTGTCAAGTGAGTTATCTTCTGTGGATAAGACATCAGCGGCTTATAAATTTTTAACCCTTGTATGTAGAAATGAGGTCCAACCGACACACACGTAAAACTTGTATCATTTTCCACAGTCCTCTACTTTTGCCTCAGTCCTCGCACGCACAAGAGTTAAACTGAAATTCTGTTCAAAACACCTGATCTACAGTTGTTTAAAACAAATTAACCATTGGGCGTTTCTTTGCTTCGCTGTGCAAACTCTGTTTGCACTCTTACCATGTATCTGGCAATTTGCATTAATGACAAACAGCTTTTCTAAGAAGATTAAATTAGTTTATGTAAAGTCTCTGAGTAATGACAGCATACTCACACAGAGATGAGACTCCTTGCCAGTATATTATGACTGATGGTTGCATTAGGTCCATGGAGAACCTCCTCCATGACAGTTATGATGCTAAAAGATCTGTAGATGTTTGTCACTGTCTCTTTCCGCCCATCTACACAAAAATATAGAATCCACACTTAAATACACACACACACACACACACACACACACACACACACACACATATATATATATATATATATATATATATATATATATATATTTTTTTTTTTTTTCTTTTTTCTTTTTTTTATTTCCATACATTTGTACACACATATGCACACTTGCACGCACCACCCGACATTTTAGCAGTTCTTACACCACAGGCGAACTGTAGCCACAGATAATGCTGTAAGGAGATGATCAATACTAATTCACTCATCCTAACCTGCTTAGGACTGACCAGTCACTCTGTGGGTGTGTGCATGTGTGTGTAAGTGAGTGGGAGAGAAAGGCAGGAAGAAATGTGTTTGCATGTGTTCCTTTTCAGTGTAAGTGAATGCATGTGTGTAACCCATTTAGAGCTCCCATACATATTTCTTTGCTGTAACATGAGCCGCAGCTGTAGAGCAGATCAATACAAATGTTTCTTTGTTAATGAAGATGAGTCTACAGTATTTGTGCATGTGCATGTGTGTGTTGTTGGCTGCGGGGTGACCACTTAAGTTGACCACTATAGCTGACCACTGTGGTCAGCTATTGGAGGATTTAAACTGCCCACAAAATCCCACCAACAAACACACAGACACCATATGAGAACACACACAAGCAGATCCATACAATACCATTTTTAAAACTTACTTTTACCTGTAATTTTACATATCTACCCTTTCTATCTATCTATCTATCTATCTATCTATCTATCTATCTATCTATCTATCTATCTATCTATCTATCTATCTATCTATCTATCTATCTATCTATCTATCTACCTATCTATCTATCTATCTATCTATCTATCTATCTATCTATGGCATATTGGCATATTATTTAAATAATCCTCAATTAAAAAAACATCATTTACATCATTAAAAACTAAACACAGTGTAAAAAGTGAAAAAGAGAAATAAAAAGAAGTTAATAACTAGATGAAAAGTAAAGATAAAAACATTAAAAAACATCAAAGACATTAAAACCCACATTCTAACCCTAATTCAGCCATAAGCAGCTCTAAACAGGTGGTTTTAAGGTGAGATTTAAAGGCTCTCAGTGTTTCAGCTGTTTTACAGTTTTCTGGAAGTTTGTTCCAAATCTGTGGTGCATAGAAACTGTCAAGATCCGTGTTTTTGTGTGTTTATATTTGAGTTTTCTGTGTTCAGTCCTGTTTCCCTGTGAGTCTCTGTCCTGTCCTCCCCGTTGATTGCTCCCCAGGTGTGTCTCATTCCCTTGATTACCCCGTGTGTATTTAAACCCTCCTGTTGTCTGTGTTCCTCGTCGGGTCCTTGTCGTAGTCAGTGTCGTTTGCCTCACGTCTAGTGTTCGCCTCCAGTAGAACTGTTAAGTCCTGGAAAGCGTTAGCTAATACCGGTAGCAACTGACATATGGGACTAACGGGAGCTGTGTGCTTGTTTGCCGTGCTGCCTGTCCTGGACTGAGAGCGTATTATTATTATTAAATTAATCTTATTCATCAACACAACCTGGGTCTCAGCGTCTCTCCTCACCGCAACCACACCACCTCATGACAGAAGGACCCGACCACGACCGGTGAGGACCGCAACATCATGGACCCAGCAGACCGTCGTTCCCTCCTGAGGGAGATCAGGAGGTACGACGTGGAAATGGCCAAGCCCGACGCGCCGTTCAGCCGGCTAAACGCCGCCACCCGTATGGCCATTCAGTTGGACCGGTGGATTCCGCTTCTCCCTCAGCTGGGCTTGGTGGAATTTTTCAAGGAGGTTGAATGGGAGTTGCAGACAGTGAAGGCGGAGTTGGCGGCAAGATCAAGGCCAGCTCCGCCGGGTCCAGCGTCTGCCTCTCCTCCACCAGTTCCAGCCCCCGAGTCTGCTGCCGGAGCGCAGCTCCCCGAGTCTGCTGCCGGAGCGCAGCTCCCCGAGTCTGCTGCCGGAGCGCAGCTCCCCGAGTCTGCTGCCGGAGCGCAGCTCCCCGAGTCTGCTGCCGGAGCGCAGCCGCCCGAGCTCCCCGAGTCTGCTGCCGGAGCGCAGCCGCCCGAGCTCCCCGAGTCTGCTGCCGGAGCGCAGCCGCCCGAGCTCCCCGAGTCTGCTGCCGGAGCGCAGCCGCCCGAGCTCCCCGAGTCTGCTGCCGGAGCGCAGCCGCCCGAGTTTCCAGAGTCTGCTCCCCCCGAGTTTCCAGAGTCTGCTCCCCCCGAGTTTCCAGAGTCTGCTCCCCCCGAGTTTCCAGAGTCTGCTCCCCCCGAGTTTCCAGAGTCTGCTCCCCCCGAGACCCCAGCCGGCCTTCCTGCCGGCCCACCTCCGGGACTCTGCTTCCTGCGCCGGCGACGCCCGCCGGTCCCGCCTCTACGTCTCCGTTTCCTGCGCCGGAGACGCCGCCCGCCGGACCCCTCTCTACGTCTCCGTTTCCTGCGCCGGAGACGCCGCCCGCCGGACCCCTCTCTACGTCTCCACCTCCTGTGCCGTGGGCGGTCCCCGGACTGTTTTTCCTGTGTGGATTAATTTTTGTTTCTGGACTCTGGCCCCTTCCGTCGCCCCTCCGCCCACCCCGTTGGGTTGTTTTTTGTTGGACTGTTTTTTCTATGGACTCTTGCCCTCCTTCCGTCGCCCCTCCACCCACCCTGTTGGGTTGTTTTGTGTTTTTGGACTTTTCTGTTTTTGTGGGCGTCTGGTATCCGCCCTTGAGGGGGGGGTACTGTCAAGATCCGTGTTTTTGTGTGTTTATATTTGAGTTTTCTGTGTTCAGTCCTGTTTCCCTGTGAGTCTCTGTCCTGTCCTCCCCGTTGATTGCTCCCCAGGTGTGTCTCATTCCCTTGATTACCCCGTGTGTATTTAAACCCTCCTGTTGTCTGTGTTCCTCGTCGGGTCCTTGTCGTAGTCAGTGTCGTTTGCCTCACGTCTAGTGTTCGCCTCCAGTAGAACTGTTAAGTCCTGGAAAGCGTTAGCTCCCGTTAGTCCCATATGTCAGTTGCTACCGGTATTAGCTGTGTGCTTGTTTGCCGTGCTGCCTGTCCTGGACTGAGAGCGTATTATTATTATTAAATTAATCTTATTCATCAACACAACCTGGGTCTCAGCGTCTCTCCTCACCGCAACCACACCACCTCATGACAGAAACTGAATGCTGCTTCTCCTCGTTTGGTTCTGGTTCTGGGGATGCAGAGCAGAACCAGAAGATCTGAGGGGTCTAGACGGTTGGTACAGCAATAACAGATCTTTAATGTATTGTGGTGCTAAACCATTCAGTGATTTATAAACTAACAGTATTTTAAAGTCTATTCTCTGAGCTACAGGGAGCCAGTGTAGGGACTTTAAAACTGGTGTTATGTCTCCATCTTCCTGGTTTTAGTGAGAACACCAGCAGCAGCTTCTGGATCAGCTGCAGCTGTTTGATTGATTTATTAGTCAGACCTGTGAAGACGCTGTTGCAGTAATCAATGTGGCTAAAGATAAACACATGGATGAGTTTCTCTAGATCGCACTGAGACATCAGTCCTCTAATCCTGGAGATGTTCTTCAGGTGATAGAAGGCCGACTTTGCGATTGTTTAGGAATGTTTTACATATATCTTTTTGGACAGAGGGAATAATAAATACCAGAAAAATGTTTACAATCAATGGGACACATCTGAATAAGCAGCAAAAGGGAAGAAAATGAGTGGAAAATTATGTTTTCCTGTCTACTCTAGTTTTTTCTTTGCTGTTATAATATAGCCTATAGATAGTATGGGAAGCTTTATTAGCATATCTGACTCATACATCACTCATATTAGAGGCTGACTATGCACAAATCCTTTGGGTCAATATCTAATTTCTGCTTCATTAGCATAGATTCTGTTAGAACGAGCAAATTCTGTGTGTTCTACAGTGTGTTTGTGCTGTGTATATGCATCTGATGGTACCATAATGGAAGGGGGTTATTAAGTAACCCAAGATTTCTTTTTTCAATAGAAACTGTAGAATTATTTAAAAGTACATGTAGAAACCAAAGTAACGTCACTGAATGTCACAAAAAGTTCACCCTTTCTGCTTTATTCACTTCCATGTCGCTGATATCCTAGTTGGTAATGAACGACGAGTATCATAGTAAACAGTAAAGACCAACAATAAGCACTGCTTTGATGTCATCATTCGGCTTTTTGAAGGTTTAGTGTGGACCCTAATGCTGTTTCATATGGCCTAATCAAATTTTCCCCTGGGAACTAAAATGCAGAGAAACAAAACATTAGAGTCAAACTGAGTGAGAGTTCAAGCTGTGATCAACCAATCTTACTGGTTGGAAGGACAATTTAAATTCAAAAATCCATAAGCCATGATGAATGCTACCATAGAAGGTGAAGCTAAATAAAACCATCTAAATGATGAATAAATAAATAGAACAAATTGAGAAAAATCATGGCTCTGATTAGGTCACAAAATGTGGAGGAAATGTTGCAGGTGAAAAACTATATTGAAAGCTGAACAAACTAAATTAATCAAAGATTGATCCTAATGAATAAACATCAGTTTAAAGATTTACTAAAACATTGGGGGTCTTGTGAGATCTTTATTATACAATAGAAAATGAAAATTCTGTCTAATAACATTAATGTTCCTCATTTTGGTTAATGCTAACATTTAGGCAAGAACGTTGAACAAATGGTTCAATGTGATGAACACAAATTATGCACAATAATATGACTAACTTTAGGAATTAAGTACAGTTTTTCCACACTAAATATTTGACAAATAGGTGGATTTTCCACAGATAATTCATTTCACAGAAAAATCCCCAACTACTGAACAGCAACTAGGCAGGGGTCCATTGTAATGTCATTAATTACTGTTAATTGGTTTAGAAGGTTGCCACTGCAGTCAAGACAAAGCAGTTTCAGGATTACAGAGAAGCTTTTATTTGTCCAACTTGCGGTTAAAATACCTGACAAACACATAGAAAAATTGGCTATTTAGCTTTTGTCATGGGAGTCGTCTGTGAACCCTGACCTCTAGTGGAATTAAACAATTCCTAATTATAATAAACTAGAGGGTTTCTCAGCTGGCTGGGTAACTGCTACGGATTTCCTCAAATAGGCTGAAACAAAACTATAAATATAAAATGCTAATGTCTGAAGTAAATAATTATTTTACATGTTAAAATACGTGTTACAAATGCAGTTGGTCAGAGTGGGGCGCAGTGCTGCTCACTGCCTTATTACTGTCACATTACACTCAGCAGTGCAACCCCAGGCTGAGCAGACCTGGTTTCATACCTGCGTGCAGGTGGCATGTAATGTATTGTAATAATGTTCCATTCTATTTGTCCAACATGCTTATCCATAGCGGGGTTGCAATGTAATTTGTAAAGTGTTCTAAAAACAATAAAAGTTCAGACAAACTGAAAAATATTCATGTATACACAAATTCCTCTGATTATGTGAGTAGTCCTGGCGCTGTTTTCTTTCCACTGGTGTCTTTATGGTGGCCCCTTACTGACATGGGTTGAGTGTTTTGGAGATGCTATTGAGCCATTTGCTTACTTCAATCTTGCAACTTATTGTTCAAAACAAAATAAAAATGTGAAAATATAAGGCCTGGTATAATAATCAGCTCTAGGTTTTCCCTCCACATCATATGAAACGGTGCTGCTGCTAGATAGATAGGATGGATAGGACAGATGTTATTCCAGGAAATGCATTGATGGCGTTGGTTTTTCAAAACAAAGTAAATTTTAGTGTTTGGTATTTAAGTTAATTTGAAACTCTCATTATGGTTAATATAAGTGCTCAAACATAGGCTGCATATATGCATATCTTATTTGCTTTATATTGTTTTAACATAATTTTTAAGAACTTAATTCTAAAGGTGGTTGGCTTTTATTTTGATCTTTCAGTCCGCCCTGATAAAGACACACTGAAAGGCAGTGTAATTCTATCCCTTATGATAAAACATAAGTCCTAATTTGAGTCCTAATAGACTGAATAACCTATTCAGCCGAGTTCCCTTATGGATTGGATACATTCTCACCAATACCCAATCAAGAATATTTTTTAAATATTGGGAACGATACAAATATTAATATCGGATCAGTGCATCTCTAATCTAAGGAAGCCCATTTCCGCCATGAAAGAAAAAAAAAAAAGACCAACAGGAAGTCATAATTATGAGATTCAAAGTCATAATTTCGACTTTCAAAGTCATAATTATGAGACCTATGAGCAGAAACTCATTGGTGAAAAACGAAATTCTTCTAATGGGCTTCACATACTAATTGCTTTAGATAAGATTGATATTTTAGGTATACATGAGTCAATATTGATTCCTAACATTCATTCACTATAAAATAAACTAAAATGTGCATGTAGATCCAAATTTAGATGACGGTGGAATCAACATTGATCTGTTATGGTTGAAAACCTAGCACTGATTCAACAAGTAAGTCATTGACCATTATTTGTTTAATTTCGATGACATGCTTCAACATGGATTCAATATCTCTGCCTAACCATGTTTGTATGTTGATTCACTCACATTTATTTTTCCATCTGGTAGTATGTCACCATGTCGAGGGTTTCCTGGGGAGGAGGTGTCATGACACCTACATCGGAGAGGTGTTTACATCAGCCTGTCTCCCACCCATTTAAAATCTATTCACACAACATGCAACTCTCCCTGTGAGCTGACAGAGAGAAGCTTGGGTTCTTTCCACACCTCTGTTCCCTGTTCACAGCCTGGGGCTGGAGGTAGGGAGAAGGACCTGGACTGTTAATGTGAGGGATGTGGTGGTCTGTTTGTCTCCACCCCAAAATGAAAAGGACCATGAAGGAGAATGAAGGAGATCTCCTGGGTCTGGAGGTCAGACCTGGGGATGGGGCGTGTCAGTGGGTGTAAGGCCTTAAAATCCATAGGAATATTGCAACGCAAGAATCTCCACAAGTAGAATATATTAACTATATATAACTGACATGTTCCATCTCTGTTTATTGTTTCAATAGCATCTACACTCATAGAGTTGATTCTACATCAACGGCTGAATCACTTTGTGTTAATTCAGAACAGGTGTAATCAATAAACTGACCAGTGAGAGTATGTTGCATGAAATAATGTCTTGTAATGTTTTTCAAACAACAAAAAAATATTTTAATAAAGAGAACATAACATAAATATTCCTCAAAGATAATTTAGTGTTTTGTCTTCAATCGTTCTTCTCCCATGGTCTTTGTCCTGTTCCTTATTTCTCCATTTGTTTTATCCTGGCAGGGCCATTAACTCATAAATCCAATACAGGCCACCTCAACACTATTTGTCTTCTGCCGATAGACAACAAGATGGGATGACGGAGCAGAGAGGAGGATCAATGGCTCCCCTGACTGTCAGTCCGCTCACTTGTTTTCACATCTATTTACCAGCTGCCTCTCCCACCTTATCTCCATTCCCTCCCCTTGCTCTCTTTTTTGTCTGGTCAAAACCCAGGAAACTGTTGTGTTTGTAAGAAAACATGTTAATGTTAGGCCCTTGCACTCCTGGGTATAATCCCAAAAAGTTAAAATATATTTTCTACTTACTATGTCTTACTTGGAACTATTTCTTCATTTAAACAAAGAATCGGTTACCGAAGTCTTACGGAGAAGCTCTAATTCATAAGCATGAATCAACCGACTGAGTACTCATGGAGTCATTGGATTCTCTAAGAATAAAAAAATGCATGGACTTTAGGTATATTAATATTATAGAACAGCATTAATACTGATGTTTTTTTATCTTTACATCAGGTTATAATGATGTAACATGATGTTATATCATAACATGTAGCATGTTATAATCATGTAACATTATAACATGTAACATGTTATACATTATGTGTACATGTTACATACAAACATTATGTTTGTATGTACATGCAACATGTAATATTATAACATGTTACATGTTATGAAATTACATTACATGTAATGTTACATGTACAACTTTTTTAACTTTGCATCATGTTATAATGGTAAATAACAGGTAAAAGTAGTGCACAAAAATCTGTGTAGGACGGTGAAGTCCTAGCGCAAAAATTTGTGTGACAGGTGGACGGAGCCTGGTGCTGCAAGGCTGGAGACCTTGTCCTGTTAGGCGACGGGGCCTGGATAATACCTGGATAATACCTGTGCTAAACGGACGGCGGAGACCGAAACCGAAAACAAAAGTATCTCTTTTTTAAAAATCTTTTTCTTTTATTCTTTTTCCAAAATCTTTATTACTGTTTATTCAATGTCACATGCTGTTTTTATTTTGTTTTTTAATCATGTAAAGCACCTTGAAATGCCTTGCTGCTGAAATGTGCTATACAAATAAAATTTGATTGATTGATTGATAACATTATATATTACATAACATTATAACTATATATAATGTTATATATGTTTAATCTCCCATGGCAACCATTCAGCTGTGAGAAACGCCTGGGTGGACTGATCGCTGACTTTGAGCACATTGAGAAGTGCATACACAAGCCTGATTGACAAAACCTTATTCCTGGCTGTGGATTCTTGTTTCTGATGAGGAATGATGCATTTCTACAGAAAGTCATTTGCAGAAATGCATCACTCCTGGCCAGAAACAAAGAACCATAGAAAGAAGCCAGAGAAGCTCCATTTTTTTCACAAATGCTCTCTCAGTACCAAACTGTCATGACAAACATATTGTTAATAAAAGTTACATACATACTGCTGCTTTAAATGTGCAAACTTGGATCTTATTTTCTCTCTCCCTGACTCTGTGCTTATCACACACTACCACACACACAAACACAACACACACACACACGCACGCACACACCCACACACACACACACACACACACGCACACGCACGCACGCACGCACACACACACACACACACACACACACACACACACACACACACTCAGGTCATGCCCTTCTCATGTTTCCTCTGACACATTGTAATAGATTTCGCTGTTCTTCCACACCACATCTAAGTGGCCTCACCTTTCACTGAAAACAAATCAGTCCTTTCCCTAAGTCTGACACACACACACCCACGCATGCACACACACTTTTTTTGACCACTACCTCCTTTTCTTCACACATTTCACATCTTTCTCTCCGTTTTCCATTTTATTCCCATCTCTGACCTTCCACATCTTTTTTCTCTCATCTGTCTCCCATGGGTGTTCTCCTCTTCCTGTTCGTCAAGCCCACCATCCTTTTCTCTCTGCTCTATCTCTCCCCTCTCTATGCCCTTCTGTAAACTCTCTCTCTGCTGGTTAATGTTTTGAAACAAACAGCTTTCGACAAACACTGAAATGGGCTGGTTGTGATTTTATTCTTAATTGAAATCAATATCATTACAGCAGATAGCATATTCAGTTGCTGTGTTTTAGTTTGGTATGAAAGTATTTCATGACTGTAGTAGACTGCTTTAGAGAGAATGATTTTTAATTGGTAACCACTAAAATACATTCCCTCTACTTTCAGTTTCGAAGGTCTGTGTTTTTAAATATTTGACCTTCATTTTCATGGTGCCAAGCATGTTCCAACTAAATTGGATATTACAAAATAAAATTATACACTTTTACTGCAGCAGAGATATCAAACAGCCAAGAAATCTCTAAAGAGATTTTCATCAGTTTGTAATTATAATGTTATACTACAAATAATCCACTCAAAGTATTTTCCATTGATATTTTGTGTATTGGAAATGGACAACATTTAGAAATATTACATGTTACATGTTATTACATGTTAATGCAAAAAATATACTATATATATATATATATATATATATATATATATATATATATATATATATATATATATATATATATATATATATATAACAATTCACTCAGAATGAACTATTATATTATTTATAATATTATTTCCCCCAATTAGCCCTTGTGAAATGTACCATGTGAATTTTGACTCTTTGACTCCATGTCTGAAATCCAGTGCAAGTGAAATTTCTGCAGGTGAAATTAGATGGTGACATTAGATTTTAAATCCAAGTCTGGCCTTTTTGTTGCAGCTTTTTCCAGCTGTAACAAAAAGGCAATTTTGTCCAAGTTAGATTTTTACAAAGATCATCCAAGCCCACCCCTTAATTATGGTATCATGATTTATTTTCGGGTCAGACAGGCTGGCCTCTCTCACCTTCATTTTGTCCAAAATGGAGCGACTCATCTTTTCACTCTTGGTCTCGATCCCACAGGCATATCACTTCTGTGCTGAGTGCTCTTCATGAGCTCCCTGTGTGCTACAGAATTGATTTCTATATTCTTATAAGAAGAATATAAAAATTTGTGAATGCTTGTGAATGTTTTAATGGCCTCGCTCCACTCTATGTCTCAGACTTGCTTCACTCGCACTCTTCACGTCCTCTAAGGTCAGCTGACCAGCTGCTCTACAGAGATGAGGCCGAAGTTCAAAGGTGACTGGACTTTTGTGATATCAGGACCTAAGTTATAGAACCGGTATTCATGTTAGGCAGACTCCTTCACTGGCCTCTTTGAAATCCTTTTGAAGACCCATCTTTTTTCTTCTTTTTTTTTCTCTGAGTTGTTGAGTTATCAATCATTGTCTTCATATTAAATGGAAATTACACAACCAATTTTTCCACTTTATTTTTAATTAACTTAAACTAATCAAATTAATTTGTATTTTTACTTATTCTGTGAATACAATCATATGTTTTTTTTAATGTATAACTAAATTAGGATTACCAATTTAAATTATTGTTGCTTGATGTAACCTTCTAATACACTGTAACTGCAATATGGAAAAAATGTCCACAAAATTATGGAGGTACAGAAAAAATATTAAACCTCTTATTAAACAAAACTAAGAAGAAGATCTTTTAGGAACTGAAAATTGAGAAAACATAGACATGTGTCTAATATCATATGTGTGTCACTGGTTTTGAGCTTTGAAATATTATATGCATAAAAACTGTCATTCTGTCAATTAAAAATAAATGGTGTCATGTAGTACAATACTGCCCTCTAGTGGTGAGTGACATATAGACAAGCTCCAGTAAACAAGGAATCGTGCAGGTTTTCTCAGCTGAATGCTGTAAAAAAATAATAAAATGGAGATCTATTTATTTACATTAAAAAGCTTAACTGCAGTTTCACAACATAATAGTACTGTCATGATATTATGTTGAGTAATTCACATCTTTATGGCAATGTTTTAACAATGTTGCTTATGAGTTTATTCTGCAGCAACTTCTCTTATAAAATTCTGAATGGTTTTTTGATGTTCCGTGTATAGTTTTATGTATTAGGCTTCATGTTTTTAGTATAAATGTCTGAAAACGCAAGTGGTCTAGACATATTCATGGCTAATTGGATGAAGTGACAAAAGTTTAAAATGTTTTCTACTTAAGTGGAAATTCCACCAATAACCATTTCAGCAAAGGTGTCCCTGGTGAAAAATAAATACTAAGCATATTAAATTTAGCATACTTGAATCCACATTAATCATCAGTATACTTGAAGTATGTCACTTTGGAGCAATTAATTTTGTGCATTTTAATACTAATTAAATCACAAAAAATCACAGTTTCAAGTATACTAAGTGTATTATCATGTGCTTTATTGGAACAACTAAAGTTATACTTTGTATGCTTCAAGTTTACATATTTTTATGTAATATGAAATGCCTGATTAGTATATCTTAAGTGCACAATTTTTGTGATCAAATTACATTTAAAATACATTTAGAATGTCTTATAAGTATATAAACATTCAATATTTTATATATTAGTAGCGTGATTACAGTATGTTACAATTGCACTTTTGGTTTATTATAATTGTTAATGAAGTACATTCTTCAGTTTCTTATCAATGTCTTTTATTATTCTGCTTCGCCACTTTGTACATTAATGCTTCATAGACACCACAGTACTGCAAACATATCAGGCTACAGTACACAGAAAGATCAATGACAACACACTTTCAAGGTGAAAACAATTACATTGTGTATTCAATATATTCACATTTTTCAAGAGTACATTGCCAATATACTATCAGAGAATTGTACAAATTGTCAGCATATTAAAAGTTTACAGACAACATGCTCATGCAAATTAGCACAATAAAACATTAGTACACTTTAGAGGAAATGTGAAAAATATTTCACCAAGGAGAACAGAGTTGTAGTGGCACTCTGCGTCCCAAAAGTTCGTTGTACCACCTTTGCAGTTTGTCCAACAACCAGTATTTGAATCACGCGACTGAAACCAAGTCTTCTTTTACGATGTTTACTTAAAGAACTCAAAAAATACATTTACAGAAAAATGAAAAGGCTCGGTACAGATCGGTCAAAAAACTATGTTGCTTCCACCGCATCCAACTGCAATCTGACCTTAAACGTGCATAAGGCAGTACTAATGTTACGTATTACGTAGTGGAAGCCCAAATTACTTTTCACAATAAAGCATCCTTTATAAATTATCTAAGTTATACATTCTAGAAAATATACTCATCATAAATTGAATTCTCCATTAACTGGCTCTTACATTACCCGGCCCCTAATTGGTTAGGTAGGAAACTAAACAATTATAAACTTAAAACTCTAAGAGCCAAAATCCTTAAACAAAGAATGTCCACATATCAACTTGTCTTCTTCGTTAGTCCTCTGGCGTAGCTTCCTGAAGCAGGCATAGCTTGTTCACAGGTCGCTCCAGCGTGCTGGTACTGGTCTTCAATTTCACTCTTCTCACTACACCACCTGAGTCTGGCAGTGTTTCAACCACTCTCCCCATGACCCAGGAGTTGCGAGGGGAGGAACTGTCCACCAAAAGCACCACATCGCCTGCCATGAAGTTTCTTCTAGGCTTCAGCCACTTCTGTCGCTCCTGCAGAAGTGGAAGATACTCGCGTGTCCAACGTGCCCAGAATAAGTCCGCGAGATATTGGACTTGTTTCCACCTTCTTCTGGTGTAGACATCATCTTCGCTGAAGACACCTGGAGGCAGAGTTGGTTGAGCCTTCAGAAGCAACAAATGGTTTGGGGTTAAAGGCTCTATGTCATTGACATCATCTGAAACGCTTGTGAGCGGCCTGCCGTTGATTATGCTCTCGACTTCACACATTACTGTATGTAGACCGTCGTCGTTCACTGACTGATCTTTCAGTAGGGAATTGAGGATTCTTCGTGCAGTGCGAATTTGCCTTTCCCAAACCCCACCCTGATGAGAGGCAGCTGGGCTGTTGAATATCCACTTTATCCCCCTTGGTTGCAGGACTCTCTCAATTCTTTCATTATCCAACTGTTGGATAGCTTTCCTTAGCTCTCGTTCAGCCGCCACAAAATTTGTGCCATTGTCTGACCTCATGGTGGTAACTTGACCTCTCCTACATACAAAACGGCGAATGGCGTTTATGCAGGAGTCCGTGTCAAGGCTGTCGGCAACTTCAATGTGCACAGCTCGGAGAGTAAGGCACGTGAACATTACCCCATATCTCTTGACAGTACCCCGGCCCCGTTTAACCTCAAACGGGCCGAAGTAATCAACACCAGTGTTCGTGAAAGGAGGTTGGTCTGGGAGGAGGCGATCTTTAGGTAAGCTTGCCATCTTTTGCTCACCAACCTTGCCAGTCATCCGACGGCACACCGTGCATTGACCGATGATCTTTCTGATCGCAGAATTGGCTTGTGGAATCCAATATTTCTGTCTTACTTGTGCCAACACATAATTGCGTCCACAGTGGCCTGTTCTTTGATGTACGTCCCTCAAGATCAAAGTGGCAACTTTGCTATGTTTAGAAAGAATCACTGGGTGTTTGGTACTTTCTGGCATAGCAGACTTGTTAAGTCTTCCACCTACTCTCAAGGCGTCATCTTGAAGAGTCGGGTCAAGTTTATACAGCACACTGTTGCGACTGAGTTGGTTTCCATTTCTCAGGACCTTGATTTCTTCCTCAAAGTGCTGTCTTTGACTGAACTGTATTATTTCTGCTTCAGCAGCGTCCAGATCATCCAAGGTGAGTATTGTCTTTTCAGTTTGAAATTTCTTCATATGTTGTTCTAACTTTTTTCTTTGTTTTTCAGGATCAAGTTCGGTCTGGCTGATTGTTCTTAATGCCCTTTTGCGTTCTTCTTTACGCTCCCTCAGAGCATCCTTTACCTTTACAATCCAAGCCACGGATCGTTTCAATTTGCTCCAATCAGAGTGATAAGCAAGTAGCTGGTTCATTGGTGCCATACTTTCTTCAACTTTGACCATGTGAACAGCGACTGTGTTCTTGACCTCCGGGTCATCTTCTAGGCTTTCCTTCTTTCGCACAGGCTGTTCTGGCCAATCCTTTTCATTCAGCAGAAAGTCTGGTCCACTTATCCATATTCCTCCTTCGACCAAGCTCTTTACCTTCAGGCCTCTGCTGGCTTGATCTGCAGGATTCTCGTTTGTTCTGACATACATCCATTGTGAGGGTTTGGTTGCTTCTCGGATCATCGAAACTCTGTTAGCAACAAACGTTTTGAAACGTGCCGTGTCACTGTCGATGTATCTAAGCACCGTGGTGCTGTCTGTCCAGAAGACAGATTGTCGCAGTGGTATTTGCAATTCGCCGTGCAACATCTTGTCGACCTTCACTGCGACAACCGCCGCGGTCAACTCAAGCCTAGGGATTGTGACTTTCTTCAGTGGGGACACTCTCGATTTTCCCATAAGGAAAGCACAGTGTTTCTCGCCATGTTCATTCTCCAGCAATAAATAAGACACAGTGCCGTAAGCGTATTCTGAGGAATCTGAAAAATGATGCAACTGCGCTGAGGTAGTGCATCCGAAGTTGGTGGGTTTCAAACATCTACTTACATGGAAGTTGGAGAGATAGGTGATATCTTCGAGCCATCTGCTCCACTCTTCAGCATGCTTTCCATCAATGTTTTCATCCCAGTCAAGATGTTCCTTACAGAGATCTTTCAACAAAAGTTTAGCAGGCAAGATAACCAGCGCCAGAAAGCCAAGAGGATCGTAGATGGAGTTGACGATTGACAAGATACCTCTTCTGGTCACTGGCTTGTCTTGTAGCTCTATTTTGTACAAGAAAGTATCTGATTCTGTGTCCCACTGCACACCAAGTGTTCTTTCCACTGGTAGAGTGTCGTGTCGTAAATCCAGGTCTCTGACTTCAGTGGCTCTGTGCTCTGCAGGGATTGACGTTAGCACCTTTCTGCTGTTGCTCATCCACTTTGTTAAAGTGAACCCTCCACTGCTACACAAAGCTTGAAGTTCCTTGACCAGTCTCACTGCATCGCTTTCTGTGGCTACGCTTTTCAGGCAGTCGTCTACGTAGAAATGGCACAGGACAGTCTGAACTGCGTCCGGAGATGCAGTGTCCCTGTGATCCTCCGCAGTTCTTCTCAGTGCATATGAGGCCACACTTGGAGAAGAAGTAGCTCCAAAAAGGTGCACTGCCATTCGGAATTCCTCCATAGGCTCGTCTAATCTGCCGTTGGGCCACCAAAGAAAGCGGAGTAAATCTGCATCATGCTCTGGCACCTTAACTTGATAGAACATTGACTCAATGTCTGCCATTACTGCTACAGGCTCCTCCCGAAATCTGAGGAGGACACCAACCAACGTGTTGGTCAGATCGGGCCCCTGGAGCAACTCACTATTAAGACACCGATCCTGGTAGGAGGATGTGCAGTCAAATACCACCCGAAGCTTCTTCTTTTTTGGGTGGTAGACTGCATGGTGTGGTATATAGAACACCCTGTTGTCCTCTCGGGTCAGTTGATTTGTTGGAACCCGGACTGCGTAGCCCTTAGTAATGATTGTTTCCATGAAGTTCTTGT
The DNA here is from genome assembly GCF_051168715.1 of Poecilia mexicana. Classification (NCBI taxonomy): domain Eukaryota; kingdom Metazoa; phylum Chordata; class Actinopteri; order Cyprinodontiformes; family Poeciliidae; genus Poecilia; species Poecilia mexicana. Next base: position 34,406,621 of record NW_028263371.1, read on the forward strand.
AATCTTCAAAGAACTTAGGACTCTTCCTGAACTTCCTTTCCAAAGACGCAATGAGTTGTTCTGCCACAATACGATTATTAGGCATCTGGAGCTTCTCATTTCGGAGTGGCAATCCGACACAGTAATGCCCATTCTCAAAGACTGTTGTCTTTTCCACAGACCGCAAAAATACTTTGTCTTCCTGAGACAGCTCTTCTTTGTCATCATAATTGCGTTCCGGGAAGTCAGTGTTGTACTGTTGGATCAACAGGTTCTCTATCTCCACCAATGTGATTTTGTTCATGAATGCGTGAGGTGTTTCATTCTCCGTTTCATTTCTCCTTACAGGTCCACTCACAACCCAGCCTATTGTCGTCTTGATAGCGTAAGGACCTCCATCTTGGCCATTAATGATGCGCCAAGGCTTCATCGCTTTTGAACAGTTTGCTCCAATAAGTAAACCTACTTCAGCTTCTAACTTTGGCAAACTCACTTCACTTAGATAAGGCCACTGTTGGATATCAGACTGCTTGGGTATGTTTCCGGCATGAACAGGTATGCTGCTGTGAGTAAACACTTTGGGCAACTCGACGTACATACTGTCCTCCAGCCCACACACTTTGAGCTCTGATAGAACCATACTGTCCATGAACTTCTGGTTTTCTGGTGCATCTTGACCCATGGTGCTGAGACGTATTCTGGTTGGTTTCCCTTTCACATTCAATTTCTTTTGTAGGTCTTCTGTGCAGAATGTTGCCGTGCTTCCCGGGTCTAGAAAGGCGTACGTTTCCACATACTGGTCACTATTCTTCGACTTGACTTTCACCGGTACTATCCACAGCACACAATCAGCTTCTCCGGCCCCTGTGAGGGCGCAAGACTCCTGTGTGATGGGAACCTCATCAGCTGGCACCTCTTCACCAGTAGCGCCATCATTCTTTCTTGGTGAGGCGGAACTGTCATCCTTCTCTTTGTGCAGAATGTCAGGGTGCTTAAATCCACATTCTTTGCACTCTAATTTTCGTTTACAGGATTTACTGAGATGACCAGGGATCAAACAACTAAAACATAGACCCTTTGATTTCAGGAATTCCACTCGTTCTTGATGAGACTGTCCTTTGATCTTACTGCATGAAGCAAGAGCGTGTGACTGCTGACAGTACAGACAGGGTTTATCAAAGGCGTTCACCGCTTTTCCACTGCTAGCAGGCTTGACCTTGGCAGTTCTTTCTTGAGGCTCTTTGGCTTCAGGAACAACATTGGTTGCAAAACTGCTTCCACTAAACTCCTTTTTCACGGCCTGCTTTCCTTTTTGGTTCATCTTTGCAGCTATGGGTGAGCGGCTATCAGATATGTCACCAAAGAGAGGATCGATTGCTATCTGAGCTTGATGGTCTATGAAGTTCACCAAATCAGTAAATCTGGCCCTGTAACCACGTTGTTCTTTGAGGTTGAAAGCTTCTGTTCGCCAACGTTCTTTCATTTTATATGGCAGCTTGGATATCAACGCGCGCAGATTGGTAGGATTATCCATCTCTTCTAAGAACTCAATATCTTCCATAGAGTTACGACATCCTATCAGGAACATTGCGTAAGCATTTAACGCTTTCCCATCATCCGCTTTCACTTGTGACCATTTGAGAGCTTTCTCCATGTACGCACTGGCGATCCGAAACTCATCTCCATAATGCTTATGCAGAAGTCGCTTAGCTTCTTTGTAGCCCTTGCTTGACGTCATGTGAGCACAACTACGAACGAGCTCTTGGGGCTTACCATCTGTAAACTGTTCCAAGAAATATAGTTTATCTTGGTCATTGTCTGTTTTCTGCTCTATGGCATGTTCAAATGCTCTCATGAATGACTTGAACTGCAGTGCATCACCTTTGAACACAGCAATATCCTTTGTAGGTAACTGCGAAAGCTGTTGTTGCTTTACTAGCAATTCAGTTATTGCGTTCTGCTTCTGCATGACTGACACAATGTCATTCCCTGTTTGTGTTCTAAGAGTTTGGTTTGAGACTGGCGGTAATTGTTGTGGCATTTGTGTGCGCTGCACTTGTCTTGGTGCTTGAACATTCATTGTAGCATGTCGCGGTAGCGACATGCTAACTCTTTCCTTCTTTATGTTCCCACTTATTGATTTTTGCACTGACATATGACTACCTCTGTCATCTTCCAATGTTTCATACTCTTTAAGCACTTGTATTCTTGCTTGGCTTTCAGCTAATGCTGTCTCCAGTTCTAATTCTTCCTTTTCAGCTTTAATTCTAATTTCTTGGAATTCAAGCTCCTGTCTTTTCTTCAGCGCTTCTTGTCGTTTCATTAGAGCGGCATGCTCTGCTTCCTGACGGGCACGTATGGACGATACACGTGAGTCGTTGGAAGTGTTACTTACATGAGAGTGTGCTTTAACAACATTACTGGCCCATATCTGTGAAACACTGTCACTAGGCAAAACAGCATCTTCTTCGTCTGTCACTTGTTCAGTAGGATCATCTAAGAGCAAGTTTTCCCCCTCTGTGGAATCATGCACTCCTGTCAGTCATCTTTTAGTTTCTTTCATGAAGCCTGTTATCTGATCCATTTTAGGTTCGTACCAATTATTTTGGTCGTGAATTTTTTCCTCTTCAGACAGCAGACTGCAAACTTCCAAATTGAGCCTATCAAACTCGTTTAGAGACTGTGCAAAATCACTCTCCATCTTAAGCTGAACACTTTCCACATTTTGAGCATCACACTTCAATGTCTCTATCTCTTTAATTTGGCTGGTTAGAGTGGCTAACGTTCGTCTTCTCAATCTTATGAACCGTTGTAATCTCTCTTCCAAGCCTTTCTCAGTTAGCTTGCGCTCTCTCCCCCGTTCCAGTTTATCCTCGCCACGCGTGTCAGCATCTCCGTCATCCATCTTATATTCGCAGAGTAAATGTGCAGTAAGCAGGCACAAAGTTTAAAGCACTTACTTCAAAGATGCCTTTCTTCTTTAACTGAGTGCAAACAAACTGTTCGTAAGTCACAAAAACTCCACATTGACCGAATCCGTTACTGACATGCCATGTGTCTCGGACAATTAAACTGCATCCAGTGGAATTTTGCTGACAGGCTTTAACTTTAACGTTCGTCGGAGCTCCTTCGTTATCCGTATGACGTCTTTTCTTCACAATATTCAAAGATGAAGAAGCCTTTTCGTTACCTTTTCCAGGAAAATCATTCAAAAGGTTACCCTTTTCAGTCTCTTTTTCTCTCAGCGAGACACGAGCTTCTTTTCTCCACAGCCGCGTTGTCCAGGCATTACAAACCAGGAGGCTCCATTAGCTAGTTTTTTGACTTTATGTAGTGGCACTCTGCGTCCCAAAAGTTCGTTGTACCACCTTTGCAGTTTGTCCAACAACCAGTATTTGAATCACGCGACTGAAACCAAGTCTTCTTTTACGATGTTTACTTAAAGAACTCAAAAAATACATTTACAGAAAAATGAAAAGGCTCGGTACAGATCGGTCAAAAAACTATGTTGCTTCCACCGCATCCAACTGCAATCTGACCTTAAACGTGCGTAAGGCAGTACTAATGTTACGTATTACGTAGTGGAAGCCCAAATTACTTTTCACAATAAAAGCATCCTTTATAAATTATCTAAGTTATACATTCTAGAAAATATACTCATCATAAATTGAATTCTCCATTAACTGGCTCTTACAAGAGTATTGTTTTAATACAATGTCACAGTATTCCAGTATTACTGCAGACAAACTGAGATTTCTCCTTCCTAAGAACAGTGAGGATCAACGACAGAACCATTCACTGAACTTTACAGAGACCTATAAAAATAAAAATAAAACAGTAAGGCAATTAAACTGAGAAAGCACTTGTATTTTAAAGAGTACATAAAAACAGCAAAGAGAAAAGTACGACTTACAATTTTAAGACATTGTGAACTCGCTATGTATGTGGCATCATCAGAACTGATGATGATTGGGACCAAATGGAAAGTGGAAAAACATTTCTGGGTGACTTCTTTGCCTGTTTATGTTAAAGTAGAAAAAAGTCATCAGAAATATCATAGAGCCAGTGGATCCTGGTATTAACAATTAAGTTTTTTTAAGTGTGGACTTAAGAGAGACAAATTACCTTAAAAGCTTTCCATCCATGATCTGAACACACTGATCCATTTTCAGATATAATACATCATATATATCTGAAAATGGACTGAGGGTGGTGAGGGGGGCTGGTGGTGCCCATCTCCAGCAGCCATCAGATGAGAGGCAGGGTTCACCCTGGGCAGGTCACCAGTCCATCACAGGGCCCTGAAAGCCAACAATGAATAAAATGCATGAAAGAGAAATGGTAGATTAACAAGGGGAATAAATTCAGTCAAATTATTTTTAAATCAAATCATGCTTATTGTAAAAATATGTTGAAGACAAAAACAATGACGAACAAGTTATAAACAAAAGCCTCATAATATTGAAGTCTCTTTGGCATACTGAGCTTAATTAAAACCAGGTTAAGTTTAGGAAGAAAACTATACTAAGTTGCAACACGCAGAGCCTCCAAGCTGTTATAACCATAGACATTAATACGTAGACGCCTCATGGAGCAGGTCGGCCTGTTGCTGCGATACGTCACAGCGTCCGCCATATTGAATGTGGAATATGTGCCAGTAAGCTAGTACAGGTAAATGGACCGAACTTAAGAAATTGCCATTCGACAAAGTATTTTGTGTTAATATCTGTCATTGACACATTTTCTCACACACATTAATATTTTTGGCAATCAAAGAAATGACTAAAGAGCGTTTCTAACTTTTGATGTGATTATTTAATTGTTTTGGGGCATTTCTGAATAAAGAGCACAATGTTTTTGTTTGATAGAAACGATTCTGATCATTTTTATATTGAAATTGATAAACAGACACACATTTACAGTGTTTTATTAAAGAATATAATTCCATAATTAAATAATACATTTAGCATTTCAAGACAAGACACAAATAATTTTCCTGCATTTATTTTTATACCTTATTGAGAAATGACTTTTGATTTATAAATCAGTCATTGTCAAACATTAAACGACATATTTTTCTTACTTTTTTCCAAAGAATAAATATTTATTACAGTATGTCAACTCTGCTATTGACAGCAAAGAGTGAAAACAATCCTAACAGTAAATTATTTTTTATTTCATTATATAAACTACATTAATACACTAATACTTCAGATTGAGGTATTTAAAAATACACAAAAAGTGAAAGAATAAAACATTTATTTATTATACTGGGAGCACTGGTCACAGGCTTCAGTCTCCTGATCACACTGGGAGAACTCAATGACTTCTGAGACGTCCTGGTTCACAGACTAAAGCCAAGGATAAAAGAGAAATTAAACAAAAGTGTAATAGAAAATACATACGATATGTTTCATATGTTTCTTTCACATTCAGAAAAATACATTTTCAGCATGTTGGGCTCTGACTCGTAGCATCTTTATAGCTAAATACCGACATGGTGAAGCTGAGCTGGAAACAGACTGAAGAACAGCAGCTCCAGCTCTGATCCTGACTGATCTTTCCTCACTAAATCCTCTGGTTTTTAATGAACTTCTCCTCTAACAGCGGTTTTTCATCAGCTCTCTCATTAGAAAACAGTATGAAAACGTTAGCTGCTAAGCTAACAATCAGCGGTTATTTCGGGCCAATTAAACTACATAGGAAATATTTTTCGGTTGTTTAAAAGCGAATTTCTGGCTGCAAAGTCAAGTAATTCTGATCTTTCATCCTTACCTGGGGAAGGTAATCCTAATGAATCCAGTTTGTTTCGTAAAACGGTTGAAACAAGTCCACACAGCACAGGACTTAAGGAGCTCCGATCGCTCTGCTGCCACATTCAAGATGGCGGACGCTGTTACGTACGACTCAGCGCTCCATGAGGCGTCTACGTATTGATGTCTATGGTTGGTGAGGCGTGCAAAGAGGCTCGTGCAGCGGGGTTGATAGACACCTTCTGAAAGTTTCCTTTCTTAACCCTTACAGGTTGAAGCGGCCAATGAGGTATGCATTTTTGTATTTTAGTTTTGTGTGGAAATTAAATGCTTATTTGAAGAATTTGTTGAGCTTCTGTTAGCCACGTGTTTTAAAGGTGATGAATGTTGTTTCTGTAAGTCAAACCACTTTATTGTGAATATTTAGCTGTTTAATATGTGTCTATTCTCTATGAGAATGTCTTTCTTTCTTTATAAAAAAATTATTTTATGTGTTTCTTGTACAGTTCTCACGGCATCGTTAGGGACACCTGTTTTTAATTCAATGTCAGTAACTATTAAAAACACCTTGTGTCTGTTTCTACCTGGAAGGAGTTATAGTTTTTATTGTAGAACCTGTCACTAAACTGTCAATGCTTGATGTTTTGAGGTATGAATATATTATTTACTACTTTGTTAAACAACTTTGCATTAAGGATTCATTCACACCCGCCCAGGATTACAGTCTTGAATCAGACTAATCTGTCTTTCTAGAAAGTCTGATTCGTTTGGGAGGTGAGAATGCAAATTTGAATTCCAAAACAGACTAAAAAAGTGAACTCCGATACGCCTAAAAACCTTGGTCTCGGTCCGGTTGAATAGAACCCTTAAACAGTTGGAAGGCAGTGAGAATGCAAATGGACCGGAGACCGCTCTAAAAGCAGGAAGTTAGCAACAGTGCAAGACATTCTGGTCAATATATTACTCTCTGCTCTCCAGGTTAATGAAGATATTGTGTCGGTTGTCATGGTAATGGGTCTGTGTGCCGACACAGAAAGCGAGAAAAAGCTTTTTCACCTGTTTATCAGCTTATTTTCCCATTGCTGTGGCACTCTGCAGCTGCTGTAATTTTTAAACCTTTTAATAAATGATCAAATGGGACTAATTGCCTTGCTGGTTTGAACATAATCATCATAGGATAACATATTTAATGTCTCATTTATATAAATTATATGAGTCATGGTTTGTCACATTAGAACTAATAAAATTAACAGGTGATTATGTAATTATTCACCAATATAAAAAAGCTATTTGCCATTTCCATCGCTCTTTCAATTTTTATCAACTATATCTTTCTCTATGATTGTCAGGTTTATTTCCTTACCAAGCTCATATAGTCAAGGTGAGTATTTCCCCTCTGACAGCCAAACCTGGTCAAAACTTTTATTCGATGATGACTGGATTTAGCTGCATGTCAGGGCAGGGCATGATGCACTTGAGCTATTTTGTGAACCTTGGATCTTCACCTGTAGCAGTAGACAGTTCCCCCCTCTGCTGCTAGCTGGAGAGGCTATAGCTAATTGCACTTTTCTAAGTTTGCGGTGAGAGCGCGCGCAGAGCAGTCTCCTTTCTTTTCTGTGACTTTGGCTGTTGTCTTTCTCGTTTTTGTTGCGTGTTTCCAGTCACAAAAACCCATTTCAAAGCATCACTGATGTTTAGCATCGTTAAAAGCAAAAACACAGCCACAGTGGATGAAGGATAAATCAACTTAAAGGCTAACGTTTTGAGAAGTGGAGAGGGCCAATGGTTCTGTTCCATGTCCAATGTGAGGTTTTAAAAAATCTTATATTTTCTTCATCACCTCCTCGTTGCGCTCTTCTTTTTCTTTTGTTCCTGCGTTCCGCCATCATTCATTCTGTTGTCCGCCATCGTGAGAAATCACTCCCTGATGCTCCGCCCCAATGTATAAGACGCATCAGATTTTTTTGATTATTATTATTATTAATAATAATAATATAATTCATATATTATTATTTTATAATAATAATAATAATAATTATTATTATTATTATATTATTATTATTATTGGTCCAAGTTTTGGACCAATAATAATCAAGCATTCATGATGGATGTTTGCCAGAACAAATAACACAGTTTTTCAACAACACAACCAAAATGATCTTAGCCAGTGATAAAATTAAAGCATTCTGATTTTCATTCACAAAAATACAAAGCATCTTTCTGTTCCCCCAAACCGCCGGGGTCCTATCTGCAGCCCCAGTAAGCCCTTACTAAAATCCAGGCTTGGACATTGGGGATAGAAATAGAGAAGGAATTTTGTAACCTCATTTACAAGTTAGATTGAAGAATTGTCTGCTTCGAACACTCCATTTTTGGTGGAAATCACACTAATAAGAGAAGCTAAGTACACCCTTCATCTCAATCAAAGTGACAGGTAGGCGGGACTTCCGGTTAAGGGGGGGGGGGTGGAGAAGGGGGGGGGGTCTATATGTTAATGAATTTAACACCTCTGACAGCAGCGGGTGGTGGCGCCTATTGTAATCGCCCGTCTGGGTCATTAGCCAATTGAAATAGTGTAGGAGGGGCATGCAGTTAGGTTTATAAATAGGGTAAGAGGATACAGAGTGCTACTTGCTAAGTTTGAGGATACAGCGTGCTACTTGCATAGTTTTCTACAGAAGAGTCAAGCAATGAATGGAGATCAACAAACTCATCCTCTTACTGAGGATCAAGGACCACAGCCGGTCGTATATGAAATCCCTATATCTGTGTACCCGGAGCCGGACCGCGCAGAGGATAATGACGTCGAGGGTTGTTCGACCTCTGATGGCCCCGATCCGCCGCCGACAACGTCTTCAAGGAACTTCTTGACGAACGGGACATCTTTCCTGTGTGAGACCCCGGTCACGATCACTGAGTACTCACCTCGTCTACAGGATGCTCCTAAGAAATCTACATTTTATGTGTGTCGGGTGCAGACAGCGCCTTTTTTCATGAGACTGAAGGACGAGTGGTCTTTGGAGCCTTATGGACTTTGGGGGTCTTTCGGCTATGTTTTCCAGTATGAAAGAGGTGAGCTTTACCTGTACCAATTGGATAAAGAAGAAGAACTCGCGCCACTAACGGCCACGTGCAGCCTGACCACCAACGACTGGGCTGTTTTAAAGTACACATTCCCCCACTTTACTGAAGCCGGTGAGTCAGCCATGGAGTATGATAACGAGGATGACGGAGGAAACCCGTTCAGACCACGACCTGCAAAACGCAGTAGAAAACAGTGTTTCCCGAGCGATGGTGAAATAGCCAGAGGAGCTATTCTCATCAGCGCTAAATGGGAGTCAAGGAGTACCTCAACAGGACGGTGGACTTTGCGAGCAAGCAGACGAAAGAACGGCAAACCGGAGTTACCGGATTTGTTTGTTCTGGAAGCTATCAATCTAGACGTCGGTGTATTCAGGACAATGCTGGCTCTACCATATGATGCCTGGGCTCAGAAAATGATTGAAGTCGGGGGTCGTATTTCTGAACTGTTTGAGAAGTCTCGTTCCTGGGGCGAGACGTTATCGCTGAAGAAAAAATTGGTATTTGAACTCCCCGATGTACCACGGGGACCCACCCTCTTCTGAGGACAAACACCGCCCCTATGGGTTGGAGTTGTTGAGGACACGCCCCCTACTGTATATATATGAGTCGAGGATCCTGACGCGCATTCCACCATTTTTCTTCCTGAGTGAGACTACCGCCGTTGACCTGCGAGAATGGATGGTACACAGACGCCGTCGCTGTGGGGTCCGTTTTGGGATGAATGCTCTCAATACCCTGGGAGTCTGTTCTCACCCGAGAGCCCCGGAGGCTGCTACTACACGGAGCCATATTACCCGCCTTCACCGGTCTTGTACTCCTCTACAACATCATCTCCGGCGATCTCTCCAACATGTTTTTTAATGTCTACCATGTCGGATTATGGGACAGAGACCGGACCACTTCACTCTACCCCTCGGGCGACAGCAGAGCAGGAGGAGGTAGCAGAGCTGGTTAGCGGTTACTTCGGAACTTCATCGATGTCCACCATACCTGAATACGGTACAGAGAGCGGACTGTTTGAGTCTACCCTTCAGACGGCGGCCGAGCATGCTAGCACGAGCGAACTGTCTGAGTCTACCCCTCAACCGTTAGCTGAGCATGCCAGCACGAGCGAGCTGTTTTTACAACGCTGATGAGCGTAGTTGAAAACCAACCGTCAACTTCATCTTGGTGCGAAACTGGTGAAGCTGGTGACGCCGGTGGCGGCTGCGGTGATCCGGAGAAGGTGCTAGCCTGCTCAGCTAACGGTTGAGGAGTAGACTCAAACAGCTCGCAGCCCCCCCTTAACCGGAAGTCCCGCCTACCTGTCACTTTGATTGAGATGAAGGGTGTACTTAGCTTCTCTCTAATAAACTTTTACTTCCATATGCTAAAAACACCCATAAACACATCAAGCAGAATGTAGGGTTAAGTATTTTGTACAAAATTGCTTTAAGGTGGACTATAGAAGTCGTTCATTTAGCATCACTACTTCCATTGATGTAACCGGTCTTATTCCTGCGATTTGAATTACTCACAGAGCATTAGCGTCAAAGATAAGCAGACAGACGAAGAAGCAGTGAAGAAATGCTCTTGAGTTAACTTCTGTTCACCCAGCAACTGACACACACACACATTTTTTATCGTTCTTGCTTTTCCACACATTGGCTTGCAAACCTCCTACATCATCCCTTCATTAAATGGACAAATTTAAGAGAAGGGGCATTCCACCATCATTCTTGAAACTTCTTGAGAGATTAATTGCAAACAGTTAAAGAAAAAACAAAATCTTCTTTCTGTCCACATATTTGAATCTTCTCTGTGACCTTTGATGTGCACATCACACTTTGTTTTATGATCAGTGTGTGTGTTTGGATTTATTTAACATATAAGTTCTTGGTGTTTAAAGAGTAGTGTGTGTGTGTGTGTTTATTCTGAATGGCTCCAGACCCTCATGCGTCAGAGATCCTTTCTATTTCTATGGCCCCTAAGCAAACATATTAAGAACTACCTTATCACCGCTTGCACAGTGAGGGCCACACACACAAATGCAATTACACAAATACACACATGCACACCAACACATTAAATTCTGTCCTAAGCACACATTCCACATTCACAAAAAATAGCTTTCAGACCAATCACACTAAGCTCTCTGACAAACTTTCCAAATGTCACCAATCTACATTGTAGGGTGGGTGGGAATAGAGAGCTTTCGGGTCTTTAACTGGTTCCTCTGATCAGTCAGTTACACATTCAGCAAAAAGCTCCAGTTTATAAAGGCAATATTAGACAAGTGCACCAGGACCAGACACATATCCTTGACAAGCCTTATCTAAGAGGTGCAGCTATGGGATATATGCCTTAAAAATCCCCACAACAGTGAATTGTTGGAAGAACTTGGAGTTGACCTTCTGGATTTTTTTTTGTCTAAGGTGCTTACACTGACTTAGACATATCTTCAAACAAAAATCAAAATATCAGGCTATTTTTGAAAAGCTTTGATAATTTAAAAGGACAACTTGAACTGATCTTATCACCAACTCGGCATCAACAAAACACCTGAGGAGTTTAATGCAACTTTTTTAAATACCACATACTGAGAAGCAGCAGAGTTTGTAGAAAGGAATCCGGAGTTTGAAACTTCAGCATACAGTGAGTTTCTTGTAACTAGCAATAGTGCTGGACTCTAAACTCCTCTGCAGACGCAATGCATAGCAGAGCAGCAGTTGTTTTGGGGATGAAGGTGGTTATAATTAAGCTGATGCTGTTTGGAATCCAAGTTAACTCAGCACCCACTGAGAGAAGAGAAGAAACGACTGAACTACCAGGTGAGACCAGCCAGCCAGTGACATGTTAGTGAAATCAGTTGTTTTCAGATCAACAGTTTTCCGTTGATCATTTCCAATGTAGTACACAATATGATTATGTATAAATGTATGAAATCCAAACAGTTATTTCCAAAAGTATTATTGGTCCTCATATCTAATTTTGGGTAAGAGAGATAGTTTTGTAGTTGAAACACAAATGTGACAATCATAGCAGTTTGACATAGAACAGAAGTTGATATAACATTTTAAATATTATATTTACAAGTGTTTTTGCCACAACGTATTGCTATGTGAGGCGGGACCAGTATGGTAAAAATGGGTAACTTAAATTTAAAAGCACTATTTTAATCAAAATGAAATTGTTTGCAATGACTCCACTAAAAAGTTTGCTTTAAGTCACATAGACCCGCTACAGATGAGGCTTGAGACAATCTCACAATTCAGTAAGTTTATTTATTACACAATTGTTTTAGTTTAATCAAAAATACTAGTTTAAAACCACTCACACTTTAAAAGACACAGTTATGGCTCAACTCAGAGATAGAAGTGCAATTCAGGGTAGTATCCTAAAAGAAAAGAAACGGCAAAAAAAAAAAAAGAAAGTCGTGCACCAAACCAGAAGTAGTACCACCACCGAGAAAGTCCAACACCAACACCACGAGCTGGCCGTTCCTGTTAAAATAAAGGAAAGAAACATTCAAATTACAGACAATACAATTATACAGTTCAGTCCACAACCAATCAAGCAGCAATAGTCCAAATTAAGGGTCCGTCCTAGGGGGAACCGATCCGCTGTAGCAGATGCCACTCAGAGCTGATCACTAATCAGCCCAAATCAGCCACACTGGATGAGTGATAGAAGCCAGCTTTACGCCGACCAGGACGGCGGGCATGAAGCCAGCAAACAGGACGACAGGTAGGCAGTCGACAGATAACCCAGATGACAGGTGGACCGCCAGTCGGGGACAACCAGAACAGCAGGCAAACAGCAGCGGCTATCAAAAATTAATGTTAGAAATGGAATCTAAAAGCATGCAAACTCTAGCACTTCACTTACCACTGAGCTCTTCATGTACTGCCTCTGACAGGAAGGAGGAAACGTGGAGCTTGTATAGGCGGCCTGGATATACAACAAAAGCTGAGCTAAAGCTAAGCTAACAAACGTCGAGTGTGGGAAGATTCTTACCACAAGGACGATGGATCGGCAATCAGAGTGTCGTTAAGCGCATTCATTTGTGGCTATTATACAGAAAATGGAAATAAATCACAAGTAATAAGCTTGATTGAGAGAGAAGAAGCCTGCCTTACCTAGCGTGCAGCACCAACAAACGCCGAGGTCTGAACTGGAAGGAAAACAACGTGATGTCAACAAGGTGAGGGAGGGCCCTTTATATACAGGCAGCCAGCGCCACAACTAATTACATGCAGGCACTTGTGTGGTGCATTCAAAGCCTACAGGGCATACTGCCACATATGTAACATATTTCTAAACTTAAACATTTTGAAAATGTTTACATGTTAATATTGTGTATTTTTTTAATTCTTTGTTTTTATGTATTTTAAATAACTAGCTGATAAATTTGCTGTCAGCTGACCAACAATATGCAGCAACAAGTAGAACTAGAAAATTCCGCAGAAATTTTAAGGGGCATGCCAAAGTGTGCCCGTCGGTTTTTAATCAAGCGTTCTAATGCAAAAAATTAGCATTAATGCTAAAGAAAGCTTCAATGTAGTCAATAACCTGTGGTGAGTCAGAAACATGTTGACTAAACTGCACCTGTACCATTCAGTATGTTGAAATTAATGCATAAGCCAAAATGCTAATATTAGCGTGAAGACTAATATTCATGTAGGATGTTAGGATGTTAGGATGTGCACTGCCTTGCTGCGCAAGGCAGTGCACTAGTGGGGGCAGTAAAATGCTAAAGTTTGTGCTAATGTTGTGCACAATCTTGTGCTAATGTTAATGAACTGCCTTGCTGCGCAAGGCAGTTCACTATCCTGAGGAAAAAAAATGCGAAAAAAGCTTAATATTATTGCAACGCCTACGGCGTTGCACTAGCATGAGAGGAGTGCAGCAACTCTTTGAAGCAGTTAGTTTTTCTGATCAAAGCGGCTTACTGTTCAGCATCCATAAGAGCAATCCGAAAACTTTTTGAAGCTTATAAGAGGGCAATTTCTTGTCTCCGATGGAACCTCGATTTAAATCTGTAGTTCTCTCTGCACTAACCTGAGAGAAAAACATAATAAAGGCCTGAGAGGAATATTCAGGCTTTTATTTTGAAATTTTCAGTAAGCTTCATTTTAAATGGCCACACTAATCCCATGTCTAACAGTGGTTGGGTTAAACCAGTTCATATATAATGCCCAGAACATTCTGCCCTGTCTGTAGTTATAACATTCTGCTCACCTTCTTTCTGTAATAAGTCAGAGTTCCACCATTATGTACTTCTTAACTGCCAGCTCAGCCCTCCTTTGTAATGATTGAGGGTTCCACCATGTTGACCTTCCGACCTTCTGCTCAGGCCTCTGTAGTAAAGTGTTCCATCGTGTTTAGAACTACAAAGATGGTGTTTTTGTAGTCCTAAGGAGCAGTTTGGCTTTTGTCTGTGTTCTGTTGCTATAGTGATCAAGCCTCCCCCTGTGTTTCTCCAGACAGGGGGAGAAACAATTCTATGTGTTTGAGCCAGCCAGTTTCACTCCAAAAAGCTGTCCGAACAACTCCTTTCCATTCGGGAACCGTGATACGTATTCGAAAACCGTTTGAAGCATATGAGAGGGCTATTTGTCGTCTCATTTAGTACCGCGATTCATATCTGTAGCTCATTCACAGTAATTGCAGTGATGAGAGAAAAATGGTGTGCGCTGAGCTCAGAACTTTTTGCAGAAATGTATGTAAAAAGAGCAATTACATGATGTAAAAATTGTCAAGGCTTTTATTTTGAAAATTTTCAATAAGCTTCATTTGAAATTGCCACACTAATTTCATGTGTAATAGTGATCAGGTTAAATCAGTTATATAATGCTCAAAGCACAAGTAGTTCAGAATACCAGCCAACTCCTCCTCTGTAATAATTGAGTGTTCCGCCATGTTGTAGTTCTGACATGCTGCTCAGGCCTCTGTTTTAACTGAGTCTTGGCCATAGATAGAACTACAGTTATGGCAGTTATGGCTGCTGGTTTGTAGTCCAAACCAGCAGATTTGCCTTTCTCTGGATTCTGTTGCTATAGCGATTGGCCCTCAGCCAACTGCTGTGTGTGTGAGACAGAAAGCTGGGGAAGGATTTCAATCTTTGAGACAACCATGAAATGCTAATGTTAATGAACTGCCTTGCTGCGCAAGGCAGTTCACTATCCTGAGAAAAAAAACATAAAAAAAAGATTTTCATTTTTGCATCGCCTACGGCGATGCACTTTTGTCAGTGCAATTTTCAGAGTTTTATTTTGAAACTTTCAGTAAACTTAATTTTCATAACCACACTAATCCAATGTGTAACAGTGGTTTGGTTAATCCACCTGTATAATGCCCAAAACAGGAAGTAGTTCTAACTGCCAGCTCAGCCCTCCTCTGTAATAATTGAGTGTTCCGCCATGTTGTAGTTCTGACCTTCTGCTCTGCCCTCTGCATTAAAGTGTTCCGCCATATTTAGAACTACAGAGTCTTTGTAGTCCAAACCCCAGCAGTTCTCCCTCTCTGCATTCTGTTGCTATAGTGATGAAAGTGCCCTGTGTGTGTCAGACTTATCTATCTTTATGAGACACCCAGTCAGTTTTAATGGAAAAAGCAGTCCGAACGACTGCTTCCCGTTCGGGTTCCGTAAGTCCGATCCAAAAACCGTTTGAAGCATATGAGAGGGCTATTTGTCGTCTCATTTAGTACCGCGATTCATATCTGTAGCTCATTCACAGTAATTGCAGTGATGAGAGAAAAATGGTGTGCGCTGAGCTCAGAGCTTTTTCAGAAATGTATATAAAACACTGGGGAGGAGCGTCAGTTATCCTGTCCCAAAACTTTGCTCTGAAGCACCTTGACCGAAAACCGTAAGCCCTAGGAAAATTTTGAAAACATTTTACCGGAGCAGGCATACGTATCAATGTCATGACCGACTTTCATACCGATAGAGCAATTTTTGCACCCATGAGAGCGATTTCAAAATTATTTTTGGGTCAAAATTCCACTCTTTTTCTCACTCTAAAAAGCGGCAGTTGGTTTCAGTTACACTCTAAGGTTTCGGCAGTTGGAAATTTCGCTCGTTTTTCACTTTTTACGTCGCCGTCGTAACTCCGATCCCCAATAAAAATAATAGCTCCAATGCCGGGATCGAGACACACGTTTTGATACCACTTTTGTGGGTGGGCACGCAGCGGTACGAGCCGCATTAAGGTGAACGGAAGAAAAATATGGAATAACTAGAAAATTCCTGCAGAAATTTTAAGGGGCCTGCCAACTGTGCCCATCACTTTAAACCCAGCGTTTCAAATTTGACGTGAAAAATAGATATATGCAGGTCTGACATACTTATCCCACCACTACAACACAATAACTGTAAATATTGTCAGGTGTATTATGACAATGTCAGTCACCATTGAAAAGCATGGTATAAACCCAAAGTCAGTGAAATTCAATCCGAGACCGACGACTATAAGCTTCCCACATGTGGTTCTCACTCATGGTCCAAAATAAAAAACATGAAGAAAGTTGGTAATAGTTAATTTCTAAAAACAATTTCAATTTTCATAGTAAAGATTTGAATTTACACTCAAAAATTCAGAGAAGTAATAATTTTATGTAAGCAAAACATGAAAAGTCACAGGAAATATGTATTCTTCCCACAATGCATTGTGAGATCTGATTCAGCGCTGTGGGAATACTCACTGCCTCTGTCTAGGACCCGTTGCTATGGTAATTAATGATCTGCACCTGGGCTGGCTCTCTCCCTGGTTTCTATACTTGTGAGACACCCAGCGTCGGTCTACAGGACCCTGACAAAAAACCATAAGCCCTAGGAAAATTTTGAAAACATTTTACAAGAGCAGGCATGTGTATCTATGTCATGACCAACTTTGAGATCAACAGGCCTCTATTTGTGCCTGTGAGGGGGAGTTAAACAGAGTTTTTGAGTCAGACCTCCACTGTCCTGTGTGTGTGTTTCAGAGATTAATCTTAGTGATGCTGTGAGTTCCTCAGACTCAAGTTTTTTCGTTTTTCTCAATTTATGTCGTCATTTTTACACAGAATCCCAATAAAAATAATAGCTCCAATGCCGGGATCGAGCCGCACGTTTTGATACCACTTTTGTGGGGTTTCTTGCAGCGGTACGAGCCGCATTAACGGTAACGGAAGAATAATAAATTATAAACCCTAACCCTAACCCTAACCCTACCCGCAGAAATTTTAAGGGGCATGCCAAAGTGTGCCCGTCGGTTTTTAATCAAGCGTTCTGATGCAAAAAATTAGCATTAATGCTAAAGAAAGCTTCAATGTAGTCAATAACCTGTGGTGAGTCAGAAACATGTTGACTAAACTGTACCTGTACCATTCAGTATGTTGAAATTAATGCATAAGCCAAAATGCTAATATTAGCATGAAGACTAATATTCATGTAGGATGTGTGGCATCACTAGCATGTTTTCTGTCATTGATTTACTCCATTCAGTATACTGAACATCGCTAATAAGTAAGAAAATTATCTAATAGCTACCTTTAGGGAAAAGGCTAATGCTAATGCTAATGCACTGCCTTGCTGCGCAAGGCAGTGCACTAGTGGGGGCAGTAAAATGCTAAACTTGTGCTAATGTTAATGAACTGCCTTGCTGCGCAAGGCAGTTCACTATCCTGAGGAAAAAAAATGCGAAAAAAGCTTAATATTATTGCAACGCCTACGGCGTTGCACTAGCATGAGAGGAATATGCAGACTTTTATTTTGAAACTTTCAGTAGGCTTCATTTTAACCACCACACCAATTCAATGTGTAAAAGTAGTTTGTTTAAACATTTCACATAAAGCCCAAAGCTGATGTGAAAAATATCAAGGCTTTTATTTTGAAATTTTCATTAAGCTTCATTTTAATTGACCACAGCAATAAAATGTGTAACAGTGGTTGGGTTAATCCAACTATATAATGCCCAAAACAGCAAGTAGTTCTAAATGCCAGTTCAGCCCTAATCTGTGGTATCTGAAAGTTCCGCCATGTTGTAGTTCTGACCTTCAGTCATTGTAGTTCTAAAGAGCAGCTCAACTATCATGTTAGTGAGACACACAGGGAGAGAGAATTCTAACTGTTTGAAGCAGTTAGTTTTTCTGATCAAAGCGGCTTACTGTTCAGCATCCATAAGAGCAATCCAAAAACTTTTTGAAGCATATAAGAGGGCAATTTCTTGTCTCCGATGGAAACACGATTTAAATCTGTAGTTGTCTCTGCACTAACCTGAGAGAAAAACATAATAAAGGCCCAAGAGGAATATTCAGGCTTTTATTTTGAAATTTTCAGTAAGCTTCATTTTAAATGGCCACACTAATCCAATATCTAACAGTGGTTGGGTTAAACCAGTTTATATATAAAGCCCAGAACATTCTGCCCTGTCTGTAGTTATAACTTTCTGCTCACCTTCTTTCTGTAATAAGTCAGAGTTCCACCATTATTTACTTCTTAACTGCCAGCTCAGCCCTCCTTTGTAATGATTGAGGGTTCCACCATGTTAACCTTCCGACCTTCTGCTCAGGCCTCTGTAGTAAATTGTTCCATCGTGTTTAGAACTACAAAGATGGCGTTTTTGTAGTCCTAAGGAGCAGTTTGGCTTTTGTCTGTGTTCTGTTGCTATAGTGACCAAGCCTCCCCCTGTGTTTCTCCAGACAGGGGGAGAAACAATTCTATCTGTTTGAGCCAGCCAGTTTCACTCCAAAAAGCTGTTCGAACAACTCCTTTCCATTCGGGAACCGTGATACGTATTCGAAAACCGTTTGAAGCGTATGAGAGGGCTATTTGTCGTCTCATTTAGTACCGCGATTCATATCTGTAGCTCATTCACAGTAATTGCAGTGATGAGAGAAAAATGGTGTGCGCTGAGCTCAGAACTTTTTGCAGAAATGTATGTAAAAAGAGCAATTACATGATGTAAAAATTGTCAAGGCTTTTATTTTGAAAAATTTCAATAAGCT